>NC_090657.1:50532903-50702903 GCF_040937935.1 Hyperolius riggenbachi | reverse complement strand
CAGCAGGCTGAATATCCGGATTCAAAAATATATAGTAAGCAGTTTCAAATAATATACACCAGGAATATGTGCAGATGAACACTGATGGTGTCTCCACAGTGGTAGAATTTCACTCTAATAGCACAATCTTCTCTTGTGCCCCCCCTCCCCCGTCCAAACAGGAAGTGGCCCAAAAGTGCTTTCCTGACCTTGCCCCTTTCCCCATATGATGCTTCCACCACCTTGGTATGCATACCCAGTAGCAGCCATAGGACATTCAAACTGGTCAAATTGAGCAATGCACATGGGAAATGAGAAGTTCCCATGACATATCTATAGCCCCCCCCCCCCCCACACACACACACACAGATGTGCACTCTGGCCCCCTACAGAACACATAACGTCCCCCATGCTGTCAGACCCAGCTACACTGAGAACATTTGAGTGTTGCCAGCCGTTTTCCCTTTCTTGGCACAGATTCTTGCTTTAAGGAACAATAAAATAGCTTTTTCCCAACGCTCCAAAGATGGTATAAACTTTCACACTAGACTGTCTCAAAAGACAGTGTCCTCAAACAACACCACCAGGGGACACCTGGTGCAAACCATCCAATAACAGCTGACACAACAAGCCTGCATTTAGGACGTATTAACCCTCAGATATCTAGGTCAGGTCCTTCAGCAGTTACAGACGACAGATAAAGTATTTTTAACAAAGGGATTCTGACCCCTCTAAAAGCTGGTTCACACTTGCGAATGCAGAACGCAAATAGCTAAGCAATAGTGATTTTGCATTGCGATTTGTTGCCAATTGTGCTTTGCCATCCCGTTTGGATAACAGATCCCATCACGATTGCAATTTATACAAGTCACAAATGCTGCAGCAATAATGGCACCATTGAGATACACTGTACACAGTGCTTTGCTGATCATCGGTGACCAGCAAAGCACTGAAACAATGCAGAAAAGCACCCCAGTAAGAAAGGGGCCTAAAGTTTGGACGTGTTTAAATCCAGACTAAAAACCCACCTGTTCAGTTTGGCATTTGCAGAAATATAACTTGTTGTGTGAATACTTCATCCTATTACCAACGACTGAATCTGAGAGAGCCTAAGCGCTTTGAGTCCTATGGGAGAAAAGCGCCACAGAAATGTCTTTGTATTGTATAAAGTAAAAATAAAGGCTTTGAGCAGAACAAAGGGGACCCCACTTCTCAGCTACATATAAATGCTAGATTCTTGACAATTGTATATGTGTACAGGTGTCCCGTGAGGTCACTGGTTCCGCCTTCAGCAATTTACTGAGTTAAAGAGTACCTCCTGTAAAAATGACAGGCGCTGTCTTAATAACGACGGATCGGGGGGGGGGGGTTGTTGCGGCGGTCTCAGGCATAATTCACCCTCATCCTCCTGGAGAACGCAGTCACAGCCATGTTTCCAAAGTTTGCCGAAAAACTCCAGAAACCTCCGATAGAGTTGCCGTAGCCCACCAGCTACCAATTAAGCCACAGCTGCTCGGCTGGATGCGGGTCTTGGCAACATGGACGGGTGAGGCCAGACCCGCACCAGAAGCTTGAGGAAAAACTCATCACGCCCGCAATTTGATGGGGGACGGAGCGTTCACCTGCCTGGAGGGATGACATCAGAACAGGTAACCATTTAACTCTGACAATCCACCCTCCCCCCAATCCATCATCATTAAGACAGGGCCTGTGATGACAAGCCCCGCCTTTTTTACCAGAGGTACCCTTTAAGCATGGTACACACGTCTGAGGCATGTCGGGTGGCAGAGATCAAGACTCTATCCCTCAGGCCAAAGTGTGGGGCTGTACAGATGCAGCACTAGCCAACAATAATTTAGCAATGCCTTCATTTTTAATATTCTATTCTATTCTATTTAAGTTCTTATCGTATCAATCATCAAACCCATTACAGATTTCAGCGTATACCTACCTAATTTTTCAGGGGGTAGAACCAGGGCTGCGAAGTCGGAGCAATTTTTGGTACCTAGAGTTGGATTTATAAACTGAGGCATCGGATGATCTTTGAACCAATTCCACAGCCCTGTCAGTCAGTATCATGCTGAATACACACGTTGCGATTTCCCGTGCGATTCGCGGGATCGATTCGATTATTTCCAACAAGTTCGATCGTGTTTCAATGGATACAGCCGTCGATTTTGCATATTAAGTATCCATCAAAATACGATCGAACATGTTGGAAATAATCGAATCGATCCCGCGAATCGCGCGGGAAATCGCAACGTGTGTATTCAGCATTGGACTAAGATCTAAAATTCACATCTAAAATTGCAAACCGCTGGCGAGTACTGCAAGCGTTTTGCGGGAGTGATTTTTCCGCGATTAACATGGGAAAAAAAAAAATCACTAGACACTTAAGCGTTTTGGGAGTGATCGCGATTAGAGGTTCTATACAGGCTAATCGCGATTGCTCGGGAATCGCCAGGAAACTGCTGCATGTAACGCGTTTGTGGTTAATGCTAACCGCAAAACACCCCAATCGCTGCAGTGAGAACACTGCCATAGAATTAAATGGCTAGTGAGAACGAGCCCTAAGGAGTCGAAGTTGAAGAGCACGGGACAATTTTGGGTACCTGGAGTCGGTGGTTTCATAAACTGAGGAATCGGAGTATTTTTGTTCCGACGCCACAGCCCTGGGTAGTACAGTAGGCTAGCAAAATGCACACAATACTTAGCATTCCCAAATTCAATAAAAACAAACTAATCAACGTTCACAAGCTCAGAAATGCTCTGTCAGAAATTCTATTTTCACCCTGTGTGACCCCATCAGGAAATGGCAAGATTAACCATGCCTGCCAATGACCCAGTTTTTCCCCCTTCTCTGCTAGTCCTGTAAGCAGGCACAGTGATTCACACAAACCAGCGCAGTGCATCATTGTCAGCGGAAGCAGAAGATCAGGAAAATGTTCCCCAGCAGGTCAACAGGCTATTTCTGAAGGCGTGAGAATCCAGCAGGTGGGCCGACCGTCATCTCATCCTACTCAAAATGAGCATCACATTTATTCAACATCTATTGATGCAAGCCATAAACTTTTTTTTGTTTTTGGTTGTTTTTTTCTTTTCAAATCATTAAATGTATGAATCAAACACACAGAGGTTAATGAAAGAAAAGGATTAATAGCATTAACATTACCAGTTAAAAAGTTGATCAGGAAAGAAGGTCATCATTTCTATGTATACAGTGGTACAGACTAACCAGGTCTGTTTAGCTGCTGACGACAATGGTTAATTTGCATATATTCAGCAGTGATGCTCTGGGAGACATCTCAAGCTCACTCCAACCTGAATTATCACACATACTTTCTGTTTTAAGAAAGCAAACTTTTGTTATGTATACAGGTAGTCCCCGGTTAACGAATGAGATAGGGACTGTAGGTTCGTTCTTAACCTGAATCTGTTCTTAAGTCGGAACATTGTGCCATCTCTGTCCCCTGTACCTCCTCTGTGCCTCCAGTGTCCCCCTCTGTGTCACCTCTGCACCTGCTTATACAAGTTTAAAAGCCATTTTTTCAAATCGATTTTCTCAAAAAGTACAAGTCCAATTTGAAAAAAAAAATATTAATTGTTCCCATGGAAACACAGAACCCATGCCGTTTGTATCGGCGGGTCATTCGTAAGTCAGGCGTTCGTAAGTCGAGGAATACCTGTACAGTGTAGACTTTGTTTTAAGAAGGCTATCTTTTGTTTTGACCACTACCACAAAAATCATAACATTTAAAATATTTGTAAACACATACAAATAAGAAGTACCATTCTTCTAAAGAAAAACGAAGCATAAATTACCTTTCTTCTATGTTGCTGTCACTTACAGTAGGTAGCAGAAATCTGACAAAACCGACAGGTTTTGAACTAGCCAATCTCCTCCTAGGGGATTCTCAGGATTTTGTTTATTTTATAAAGCACTTAGTGAATGACAGTTTCTCTGTCCAGCTGCCCCCAAAAAATGTGTGCAGCGAGCAGGAAGGATGGCCAGCATCACTGTATAAATCCTTTTCAGGGAAAGTCTTTATAAAGACGATGAGCCTTGCTGAGAATCCCCCATGAATAGATGGCTAGTCCAAAACCTGTCGGTTCTGTGAGAATCCGCTCAGCTGCCTGCGCAGGCAGGCAGCCTTTTGACCATTGTTTAGGTTTGCATGCTGCAGGACTCTGGAACAGAGACCTGTCTTTCCATTGCAAGTTCTGGTCTGTTCTCTTGCTGGGGAATTTGCATACATTCGTTATGCAAATCCCCTACCTGCCTTCTTTGATGACTGGCACTATGAGAGCTTTATGTTTCCCAGAAGGCTTTGCTGGTCATTTCCCTTCCATGGTCTGTTCCTGATGGACACTGCTGGAGTGTCAGCCGTTGCTATCTAGTATAGTTAATTCCTGGGGGTTGCTTTAGGCTCCCCTTCTAGCCCAGTCAGGTTGTATTATCTGTTTGTTTGTTCTGTTGCCATTGTCCTGTCCCAACGGTGGTCGACAGGAAATGGTTCTGATCTCTGTTCTTGGAGTATAGCTGGTGCAGCGGTTGCTACCAGCTATCTCTTCTGTTCTGTCTCCTGGGATCGCGCAAGCTACTTTTCGCTAGCGCTGGGGATCCTTCTGTTCTGCTACTCTGTACCTGGATCGCGCTAGCCACTTTTCGCTAGTGCTGTGGATCCTATCTCTCACTTGTCCCTGTTTTTGTGTGTGTCTTGTCTGCCACGCTTGCTGGAGGCTCGGTGAGGTAACCGTTAAGCAAGCGTTCGCGTCCTCTGTTTCATGTTTGTCTGTCGATGGTTAGTTAGGCGTGCTTGTCTCTATTGTGCTTATCACGTGGAGACCGCGCATAACCGCGTGCACTGTTGCGAATGAGTGCGGTGTTCGCGGTTAGCTAGCGTTTGTTATTTTCCGTATCTCCTCATTGTATGATTTGCTGTGTCTTTGCTACCCTTGTGCGCTGTCCTGCTCTGTCTTGTGTCTCTCGGCAATCGCCAATCTTGTGATTGCGTTCCCACTTTGTTTCAGCTGTTGTGTGTTCACTGTCGCTGGGTGGCGGCTAGTTTGGTGCACACACATACATCCTGTCCCCTCTTTATGGGCTCTTCAGCCCCGTTTATCGGGTTCTGTACAATTCCCATCTGGCATCTGTGGCTGCGGGTGCATAGCACTTGGCCTGGGTTTCCCAAAATCATACGCTGGTGGAGGGTTTTCGTTGTGTCAGTGCGCGTCTTGTGCGCTGACCACGAAAACGACCCCGCCACCGTTACAGGTTCTGTCAGATTTCTACTACTTACTGTAAGTGACAGCAACATAGGAGAAAAGTCATTTATGGCTCATTTTACTCTGCAAGAAAAATAATTTATATATATGTTTACGTGCATTTAAAATTTTACAATTTTTCACGATAGTGGTCCTTTACCATTTTAGTAAAAAAAAGTGTTTTTGATCCTTTGTAGCCCCTTACACACAATCCTGAGAGTTCTGGTTCACCATGAGTTTGCTGGGTAGTCTAACTCTGGGTGTTTCAAGTCCTACCACATAGAAATCATATTAATCCATGCCGTGCACTGATGAGGAGCAACCAATACAAAACAGTCTGTATGCATGTTGGATTATTGTGGCTCTGTACAATTAATAAGCTGACACATCATTGCTTTCCAGCTGTTCTGGAGGTGTGGCTAGGAGGGACAACAAAGGATGATTTGCATATTCAGCAGTAATGCATCATGGGAGACCTCATATTCTCAGTCCAATCTGAATATTCGCAAATACCTTCTGTTTTAAAGGGAACCTTAACTGTGAGGGAAATGGATGTTCCCTTTTAAACAATACCAGTTGCTTGTCAGGCCTGCTGATCTTTGGCTGCAGTAGTAGCTGAATCACACACCTGAAACAAGCATGCAGCTAATCCAGTCTGACTTCTGTCAGAGAACCTGATCTCAATGCTTGTTGAGGGGCTGTGGCTGAAAGCTTTAGGGCTCATTTTCACTATCGCGAATTCGCATGCGTTTTTCACATGAAAATTCGCATAGCAATACAAGTGAATGGGACTGTTTCCACTTGTCAGGATACCTTTGCGTTTTTCTGTGCAGAAAAAAAATTTGCATGGCAGAGCCATCAGAATTCGCATACTGCTATGCGAATCGCATACAATGTATTTAATAGGAAATTCGCACGAGGTTTGGGTATGCGAATTTTCATGCAAATTCGCATAGAAACAATGGAAAAGCACACCAGCATTGCCACGCTTAAATTCGCATACATCGTCATCCATGAAAATTCGCATGGATTCGCATCCGCATGCGAATTTTTACCGCGGCGATTCGCACCGCACAAGTGGAAATGCAGCCTCAGAGACACAGGATCAGCAGGAGAGTCAGGCAACTGGTATTTTAAAAGGAAAAATCCATATCCTTCTCAGTTTAGGATCCCTTTAAAAGGGCAAACTTCTGTTTTGCATGGCATTTTAGTAAGAGGACTTTTTGGTCCTTTGTAGTCCCTTACACACCTAGGAGTTCTGGTTCACCATGAGCTTGCTGGATAATGTGCAACTATACAGTGTAGAGAAAGTGAAGTATGGTCTGCTAGCCGTGGAGCAGAATGACAGTCCCTGATTGCAGTGGGACTATAAAACCTCTCACTAATAACTAATTAGAGATCATAAAAAACTCTTGTGTGCCTAATAAACACTTCTGAGTGCAGTCAACAGATACAAATTTCAGCAGATCAAGATTTGTCTGTAAGGGAGTGTAACAAAAACAAAACAAAAACAGTGTCCTTCCCTCAGTCACTAAAAACTTCAAACCTACATTTAAAACTTTGAACTACAAAACAAGACCATGTAAATATCTACAACACATGCACCACTGGTGGGACTTCAAAAACCCCTGATCTAATGTCAAGAGGTGAAACACAGCTTTTCATCATAATGGACTTCATGACTGCCCTGCTGAGTGTAGCAGAAGAGGCTGGAGCCTGAATGTGCCACCAATGTTCAGAGACATAGGCCCTGGGCAAATATTAACAATGACGCCACACGTATGCCAGGTAGTGATGTGCTGAAGATGGCACACAGCCAACACTTCCTCCTCCATCAAATATTTACCACTGTAAGAGATGGATGAGAGATGCAACACATGATAGGGAAGCATAGAACATAAGTGTGCAGTCACTGATACCCTGGCTGCATCACTACCAGGCTGAGCAGGATGCAGAGAGGTGCTGAGGATACGAGCATCGTAACCAACACTCCTGTTTCCATGTCAACCTGACTTCGGTATGGGAGGCCTGTCGCTACATAAACAACAACAACAATGCTCACACTGTGTGCGATATACGTTTCTGACTCATATTTCACCTCCTATCAAAAGGAAGGAGCTTAAAGTGATCCTTAAGTCAAATGTAAAAAATGAGATTTACTCACCTGGGGCTTCCCTCAGCCCCCAGCAGCCGATCGGTGCCCTCGCAGCTCCGCTCCGATGTCCCAGGACCCGCCGGCGAGCACTTCCGGTTTTGCCGTCACCGGCTGACAGGCATGGGAACGCGAGTGATTGTTCGCGTTCCCAGCCTGTATATCGCCCCCTATGCTCCTGGCCGCAATAGCAGCATAGGGGGCGATATACAGTCTGGGAACGCAAACAATCACTCGCATTCCCATGCCTGTCGGCCGGTGACGGCCGAACCGGAAGTGCTCACCGGCGGGTCCTGGGACATCGGAGCGGAGCTGCGAGGGCACCGATCGGCTGCTGGGGGCTGAGGGAAGCCCCAGGTGAGTAAATCTCATTTTTTACATTTGACTTAAGGATCACTTTAAAGGGCAAAAGCCAACTTAAAGCACACCTGAATTGAGAGGGATATGGAGGCTGACATACTGGTTAGATGATCAACAGGACAGCCAGGTAATTTGCATTGTTTAAAAGGAAATAATCATAATATGGAAACTGTGGATTGGTAATAAAGATACGGCCTGAGTGCTATTAAAGTGTACTATAACACCTATTGAACATTGTTCAACCTTGCAAATGTCACCCTGCATTATATCTGTTGTGTAGGGAGGGAGCTGTACATATATTTGTTTTGTGTATTGCAACTTAAATACTATGCCAGGGAAATAAAACACATATATAAGTAGATAAATACTTGATCTACTTACATAACATGTATTGTGCTATCCACATTTTCATTTCAGTGAATGTTATATAGTAAATGAAGAGCATTCTGTTCCTGGTGGGGGCCATGTCTTTTGCCCTTTACTTTTTTTTTCCCTTTTCTCCTCCAATCGCTGAGTCACCTCAGCCTTGCTTGTAAACACAAGTGAGCAGGGTATCGTGCTTCAGATAAGCAGCTAGGCAGGGAAATAAAGGGAAGAGGAGGAATCTATTATAGATAAATAGAACCCCCAGGATGCAACTGTTTGGCACTGACTACTAAAGGGCCAGTTCTCCTTAAGTATGTGATCACTCCAAATAATAACAGCAGAAATAAAATGTTGAAAGTTTTGAATGCAGGATTAGCATCTTTATCGCTTAATACACTCAGACCAGTTGCTGTTGAAATGTGATTTTTTATGGTGACAATCCCGCTATAAAAAAAAAAAGGGAAAACATACATATCAGCCGCCATCATCCTCTCAGACCAGGTGTGCATTAAAGGTAAACCTGACAGCATGCTCTAATATGCTAAATACCTGCTGGCTGCAGCTTAGTCATGTGATCAGCTGTGCAGGGGCAGGACCTTTTGCCCAGAAAGCCGAAGCTCATTGGCTAGTCGTTTTCAGAAATGACAGCAAGAACAAAATTAGTGAACTATCATTATAAGGGCTCTCTGCCCTTCAGTGTTAGGTCCTTGATCCGCCCTGTCTTTCCAATGCCATCCCCTGAAGTTATTGGACCTGCTAGGTCAGCTACCTCTGCAGCACCACGCGTAGAGCTTTAGGTGGTACTCGCAGCAGAGTACTTTCGAAGTCAAATGCATCAAGACCGCATAGGCGCATTACTAATGTGCCAGTCCTTAGGAAGCACTTGGTCACAAATACTTCTGAATGAAGTCAGGGAGTGGCAAAAATACATGCTTAAAGCAGGAGATGCCGCTGGAATGACGGGACATACCAAGGGGCGGGAAGGCTCTATGGTATGCAGGTACATACACAGGTTTGTACCTAACCTAAAGTAAGTTTTCTTACTTCAAGTTTGCTTTACAATCCAATTTTCCCGTCGTTTAAATCTACACTTTCCAAAATGACGTTTTAGTTATGCATAAAGCATGATAATTCATGTACAGTAATAGATTACAAATAAATTACAGGAATGCCGAACTACACTTTTAATGAAGGGTTTTATTTTGCAATACTGATGAACATTGTTGCTGGAGTATACCTGGTCACGCCCATGCGCAAACCCCGCCCCCGCGGTTCCTCACCTTCAGGTAGTCATTCTCTGAGCGCAGCTCGTCCATCTCCCGCATTAGCCCCTCGGTGGCCCCATCCAGCAGGTCCTCGGTCAGATCGGAAAAGGCCATGGAGGTGCTGAGCTGCAGGCGGCTGGTGTTCTCCTCGCTGCTCCCCCGGCTGCTGCTGTTCTCCTCCGAGGCGCAAGAGCCCTCCGAGCTGCTGTCAGTCCCCTGCCGGGCCCGCGTCTTGCCCTTCCCGCCAGCTCGGCCGCTAGGGGGCGCCGCAGGGGGCTTCTTGCTGCCGGGGGACGGGAGAGGGCGGCGTGGTCCAGGGGGGATGACGGTGAGGGCTACAGGGGAGCCCCGCCGAGCCTTAGATATGGACCAGCCGGTCAGATCCTTGGGTCGGGCCGGGGACGGAGCCCGGTTCATCTTCTTCTTCTCCGGTACGGGCGCAGGAGCCCCCCCTCCGGGCCCTGCCGGCTCCATCACCGCCCCGGCTCACCGCAACAATCCCGGGGCCTCGCGGTGTCAGTCGTGCCGGAGAGATCGCCGCTTCTCCTCCCCTCTCCCGGGGATGTCAGTGGTGCCGCCCAGCGCGTGGCTCGATATAACGGACGCTGATGTGTCTTCTGAGCGCATCGGGATCATCTACTGTGGGGAGGAGGAGGGGGGGAGGCGCTAGAGAGCGAGGAGCGGCCCACAGCGGGGAGGGGGCGCCTCCTGCAGTACACTCACACATACATACATACATAGAGGCACAGGGTAGCGCTGGATGATCATACAGACATCAGAAACTCATCAAAGAAAATCCCTGAATGGAATAACCATAAACCCTCAGGACTCCTTCACACCAGGGGCGTTTTTGTTTTGTTTTTTTCCTCGCAGGCGATTTTTAAAATCGCCCACCCAACACCCATATCAGCGCGGGTCGTGCACTGTCCGTTCATAAAGCACTGGGTGGACCATTTTTGAGGCGATTCTGCCTCAGTGGAAAGTATAGGAGAAATGGAAAAGGCTCACAATATCGCTTTGTGTAGGGATTGCTTTTGCATTTTTAAGAATAAATACATTGCATTTATTCTTTTCCGGGTCAAAGAGTTCACGTCGTGACTTGCGTCAGGGAGTGAATTACAAAACCGCTCGGAAAAAACGCTTAGAAAACCGCTAGTCACAAAAACGAATCGCCCACCCACACGCCGGGAATAGGAAAAAAAAAACGCCTCAAAAACAGCCCAACGCGGACGGACACGCGTGCCGAACGCAATGTGAACAAGGCCTTATAGGGAAGGTTCTCGCTAATAAAAAAAAAAACAAGATCTACTTACCAGGGGCTTCCTCCAACCCCTGGCAGCCCATCTGTCCCTCCGTACAGTTCTACCCCCAGCTGGTGTCCTGGGGACCCCTCCGTTACAGATGCCAACCTCACCAGGACAGCATTTTCTTCGAGTGCGCAAGCACGCTCACGTAGCCTGAAGCTTTCTGCCCGGGAGCAGAAGTACTGCATCTGCACAGAACGCACACCGTAAGGTTGCGTGAGCGGTGAAAACTGCTTTTTTTTTACAAGATTATACAGTCAAGATTATTTAGTCAAAGTTCACCCATTGTAAAATCTTTCCTCTCTTTGATTTATGTTCTGAAATTTATCACCGGTGGTGAGATCTTTAGTTCTGCCAGGTGATCTGGCCCGAGTGTTCATTACCGAGAGTTCTATGCATAGAGGGAGATACTGCTTTCTTGGCAGTTGGAGAAAGTCGTTAATTCCCTCAATGCAGTGAGTTCACAGAAAGTATACTGTCAGGACCATGGTCATGACATCACACTGTGGGAGGGATTTTTTCACAATATCAGCCATACAGACAGACCCCCCCTTCCCCCAAAGGGCTTTTTGGGGCCCGCCCTGAGCCACATAGCACTGAAACTTGCCATGGCTATAGCAGTAATGCTATAGCCTGCGCATGGGTAATTCGGGCATCCGAAGATACAGAATTATGCTAATTATTATGAAAATCTAAAGCATTTGACTGTTCCATTTTTTAACATTTGCATAATTCTGCATCAACTTAGAATTATTTGCATGTTTCAAGTCAAGTAGAAAATTGCCACTGAGCCAAAACTTGGCATATGGATGTGAAAACACAAAAGCGCCTATAGACATCTGCGTCAGTCTAAGCCAGGCATGGGCAAACTCGTCCCTCCAGCTGTTACGGAACTACAAATCCCACAATGCATTTGCCTTTATGAGTCATGACTGTGGCTGTCAGACTCCTGCAATGCATTGTGGGACTTGTAGTTCCGTAACAGCTGGAGGGCCAAGTTTGCCCATGCCTGCTCTACGCCAACAGCATGTTTTTTCGTAATTTTGGAGGAAACCCAAACGCATTCCATGCAGAATGTATCATCGCCTAAATATTGATGATTTAATGCTGGGAATACACGGGTCGATTCTGGCGCCCGATTCTACGCCCGATCATTTTGCCCGCTCTATTCTCTTATCTTCCGCTCGTTTTTCTTATCTTTTTTTAATTCTCTTCAATGACAAATCGAGCGGCAAAACGATGGAACGGTGATCGGACACGTTGGAAATTATCTATCTAACCATCTTATCAGCTCAGAATCGAGCCGTGTATTCTTAGCATTAGACAGGTTTATTTTTCTGACCAATTCAATCGCTTGGAACCCGAGGTGAGAGTGATATGGAGGCTGCCATATTTATATCCTTTTAAGCAATGCCAGTTGCCTGGCTATCCTGCTGATCCTCTGCCTCTAATACTTTTAGCCATAGACCTTGAACAAGCATGCAGCAGATCAGGGGCTTGATTCACAAAGCGGTGCTAACCTACTTAGCACGTCTAAAGTCTTTAGACGCGCTAACCAGGGTGCTAAGTAGGTTAGCACCGGATTTCTCAATCAGATCGTGCGCTAACTTTGCGCGCGTAAAGTTTTACGCGCGCTAAGTCCCATAGGCTTTAATGGGCACTTCGCGCGGTACGCCCTGTGCTCTGTGCAGTACGCGCATAAAGTTTTACGCGCATAAAGTTTTGCGCGCGTAAAGTTTTATGCGCGAAAAGCTTGTTTAGACGTGCTAAGGGGGTTTTCACAGGCGTGCTAACAGTTAGCACCGCTTTGTGAATCAAGCCCCAGGTGTTTCTGACTTTATTGTCAGATCTGACAAGATTAGCTGCATGCTTGTTTCTGGTGTTATTCGGACACTACTGCAGCCAAATCGATCAGCAGCACTGCCAGGAAACTGGTATTATTTAAAAGGGAATAAATATGGCAGCCTCCATATCACTCTCACCTTGGGTTCACTTTAAATCTTCCAGTGTTATGTTGCCCACAACATGCCTGATCGATTGATCGATTTCAGACAGTTTATAGAAAGGGTGATTGGGCATGTCAGGGTCGAGTGGCTGCATAGGATTGTACTGCATACAGGGCCGGCCCTAGACTTTTTGCCGCCCGAGGCAAGTTTAGGAGAAAATTGGGGTGCGGGGGGGGGCGGCCGCCGAGCCGGAGGGGTAGCGGGCAGGTGGGGGGTATTGGGCCTAGCGGTGGGGAGGGGGGTCGGACCCCCCACCCTCCCTCGCCTGGGTCCCCCGATCTGCGCTCCCCTCCAGCTGTAATTAGGAAGCAGCAGCTTGCAGATCGTAAGAGGCAACGGGCGGGGAGGACTCACCTTATCTGCGGTCCATCGTGCGCTCCACTGATGTCACTTCCTGCATCGCCGTCCACTTACAATACAGTGGGCGGCAATGCAGGAAGTGACGTCAGTGGAGCGCTCGCTGGAACGCGGGAAAGGTGAGTCCTCCCCGCCTGTTGCCTCTTACGATCTGCAAGCGGCTGATTCCTAATTACAGCTGGAGGGGAGCGCAGATCGGGGGACCCAGGCGAGGGAGGGGGGGTGGGTTCGACCCCCCTCCCCACCGCTAGGCCCAATACCCCCGACATGCCCGCTACCCCTCCGGCTCGACGCCCCCCCGGGTGGGTGCCGCCCCTAGAAGTTTGCCGCCTGAGGCAAATGTTTCACCCCGCCTCATGAGTGGGCCGGCCCTGACTGCATATAGCAATCGATCAATCGGTTCTCAATCACATTGTGCCATATTGTGTGTTTATGCTGTTTATTTCTTGGCTTTTTGTGTGGCATTCCATACAATCCATCTGTGAATCTTTTTCCTATTTATTTAAATCCTATGTAAACCAATTGAAATTCAAAACAACTGCAGGCCTGTGCTGTCAGCTGAGGTGATAGTAAACAATTGCAGCTACTGACTTGGATGGTGATCTAATTATCCAATCTGTATTCTGCTAGCAGGGCTGCCTGCTCCTGAGGCACATGCTGGGAATGTTGTTTTCTGCTGACACACAGTCTATATGGAACAAAAAGGAAGTGGTCCTACTCACTCTGTCACATTGACTTTCACATCCTTCTGTGCAACAGCGCCCTCTGTCTCTCAACTCTGTGCATGATACAAACCACAGCTTCCATCCTGTATGTTTTCAAGGATACCCAAGCTGAAATAAAAGACTGCTTTTTTTACTTACTTGGGGCTACTTTCAGCCCCTGGAGGCTTGTATGTCCTTTGCTTTCCTCCTGGTCTTCCTCTTCGTTCAGCTGTTCAGCCCACTAGATTTGCCAGGTCGCTTAAGTCATGCTGTACTGCAAATGTGCCGTCCCGGCAGTGCATATCCTAAATTGCGATCCCGTAGTCAGGAGCGCTATGCTCATGCGCACTACATCAAGCTTTGGAGTGCATTCAAGAAGGGGTGCCGCCGAGCCGTACATGCACAGTTCTGGGCGACTTGGCTGATCTAATGGGCTGAGGAGGGGCACCGGGAGGACAGTGAAGGACATACAACCTATGAGGGCTGCAAGAAGTCCCAGGTAAGTAAGTAAAAAAAAAAAGCAGTTTTTTTATTTCAACTTGGGTATCCTTTAACCACTTGAGGACCCACCCTTTACCCCCCCTTAAGGACCAGCGCTAGTTTGATTGATCTGTGCTGGGTGGGCTCTGCAGCCCCCAGCACAGATCAGGGTGCAGGCAGGGAGATCAGATTGCCCCCCTTTTTTCCCCCCTATGGGGATGATGTGCTGGGGGGGTCTGATCTCTGCTGCCTGCGAGTGGCTGGCGGGGGGGGCACCTCAAAGCCCCCCTCCGCGGCGAAATGCTCCCCCTCCCTCTCCTACCTGGCCCCCTTTGGTAAGCCGGGCTGCACAGGACGCTATCCGTCCTGTGCAGCCAGTGACAGGCTGTCTCCTGTCACATGGCGGCGATCCCCGGCCGCTGATTGGCCGGGGATCGCCGATCTGCCTTACGGCGCTGCTGCGCAGCAGCGCCGTACAAATGTAAACAAAGCGGATTATTTCCGCTTGTGTTTACATCTAGCCTGCGAGCCGCCATCGGCGGCCCGCAGGCTATTCACGGAGCCCCCCGCCGTGATTTGACAGGAAGCAGCCGCTCGTACGAGCGGCTGCTTCCTGATTAATTAGGCTGCAGCTGGCGACGCAGTACTGCGTCGCTGGTCCTGCAGCTGCCACTTTGCCGACGCACGTTATGAGTGTGCGGTCGGCAAGTGGTTAAGCATACCTCCCAACATTCTGAGATCAGAAAAAGAGACACTTCAAGTCATTGAGATTCAGTTTTTTGTTTGTTTGTTTTTAAAAAGCAAACTTTTGTTTTCTATAGCTTTTTAGTAGTAGGGCTTTGCAGTCCATTGTAGCCCCTTACACACTCCTAGGATTTCTGGTTCACCATCAGCTTGCTGGGTACTCTGTACCTCTGTGTGTTTCATGTCCTACCCCATAGAGCCACATTAATCCATGCCATGCACTGATGAGAATTAATCAATCCGAAACAGTCTGTATGCATGTTGGATTACTGTGGCTCTGTAATAACAAGCTAAAACATCATTGCATTCTAGCGGGTCTGGAGGTGCAGCTAGCTTACATGGACAACAATGGATAATTTGCATATATTCAGCAGTGATGCACTGGGAGAAATCTCGCACTCACTCCAACCTCAATTATTGCAAATACTTTCTGTTTTCAAAGCAAACTTGTTTTCCTAAAAAAAAAACACAAAGAAAAAAACAGACAATTACTTTTAGGAAATGGAAGGCTATGGGTCCAATAGAGTCTTCCAGCTCTTCTCCTTGTCTCCTCCGTTAAGTGATGGCTCCCATGTTTTAATCCCCCACTTCGGAAGTCAAGTCCCCCTCGAAGACAGGCAGCTTCATACTGTGTGAGAGAGGGCACTTGCATGTACGCAGTAAGGAGCAGCCCATCTTCAGGACCACCCAAAGCCTCCCTTCGGCAGCAGAGAGAGCAGTATTTGACCAAATTGGTTGAATACTGCTATTGGGGAGCCAGCGCTGGAACAAGGCCCAGGAGGTAAGCATCTGGCTCCTTTTTTCTTTTATACCAGGTTCCTAATGATTTTAAAGGTTGCCACTAACAAAACAATTTTGTTCCATGACACTGGTACCATCCTTGTGTGGGTTGCATGTAAAGCTGCAAAGGAATTGGTTTTCAGCCAGTTTTCAGGTGTGGAACACCAGCGTTAGAAGAGACAAAGCAGGACTCACAGAAGTGGACTCGGGAGATGAAGGTCATTTTTGCAACAACAGTATTTGTGAGAGTTCCATCTGTGGCACAGAGGAGCAACCCTGATCTTCACCAGGCTTTGCTTCAGGGAGGGAAGAGGTGGAAACCATGCAGGCTGAATTATTAACAAAAAGTGTAATGCAGTATAAGAGTAGGCCTACAGTGTAATGGGCAAAACTAAAATTCACATTTGCTTTGTTATAAAAAAAGACCCAGTTAAAAGAAAACTAAGTGTCCAGAACGTTGCACTGGATGTGGCCTTCAAAGACAAAATTGCTTACAAATGGATTACTTTTGTGGCACTTGAGGGCAGCAATATTGGTTTGACTCCCAGACTTGGAAAACCATCTTCAGTCTTACAACCTACCTCATAAATGTGCTTATGCTCCTTATATGTAACATCACTCTCCAGTACTGGTATCATCTTGATTCAAAACTTCTTGCCTCGGTACTCTTGGGAGGAAGACCTCAAGATACAGGCCTAGATTTAGGCCAAGTCCCTTGGTAGAATCTCTAGTGATGCTATTTGCTATTAAAGCTTCCTTCCTTTCCTTTCGGGAATAGACTGTATAATATTAAAACATTTTGTGCATTTAAACATGTAGAGCAAAGCTCAAGGAGGAAGTGGAGCAAAGTGAGTCGGGTCAGCAACCATGTTCTATCAGAACATAGCCATAGTCATGAATGTTGGGTCAGTTACCTAGAAAGGAGATGCAGGTACAAGCTTGAAGGAGGAGACAGGGTCAGATTGGTCAGGTTAGTAACCACAATCAGGTCATGCAGACAGGTTACCACAGAAGAGATATAGGTACAATTTGTACCTATATCTCTTCTGTGGTAACCTGTCTGCATGACCTGAAGGAGTACGTGGAATCAGACCAGTCAACAACCATTACCACGCACAGTATTGGTCATGCAGGCAGGATTGGTTACCATAGAGGACGAGATGTAGGTACAATGCTGAAGTAGTAGGCATTGTCAGGACAGTCAACAACCATAATCAGGCACAGCATGGTCATGCAGGCAAGATTTGGGTACCAGAAAGGAGATGCAAGTATGAGCCAGAAGGAGAAGGCAGGGTCAGATTGGCTAGGCCAGTAACCACAATCAGGTACAGCATGGTCATGCAGACAACCAGAGAGGTTACCAGAGAGGAGATATAGGTACAATGCTGAAAGAGTAGGCCAAGTCAGATCAGTCAACAACCATTATCAGGTACAGAATGGTCATGCAAGCAGGATTGGTTACCATCGAGGAGATGTAGGTACAGTGCTGAAGGAATAGGCTTCCAGTCAACAACTATGGTCAGGCCACGTCACGTGTGGTTACGGTCCTGCAGGCAATTACCACAGAGGAGATGCAGGTGGAAGGCAGCAAAAAGGTCCCACAAGTTAGATCACCATAAAAAGCTGTAGGTTGGAAGAGGAATGCCAAAGCCAGAAAGTGTGAAGTAATGAGGGACCCCAGCACCAGAAGATGCAGTCACAACGTTCACATTGTGCATGTCAACATGCACACTTGCATGCAGCAAATACTCATATAACCACACATGCACAGCAAAGCTCTAGATACAAGCTCTAGATACAAGCTCTAGTCTCCAGCAATGCTTAGCTTTTTGCTTACTAAGATAAGGAATTAAGGGACCCATACACTGGTCAAATTCACCCTCCGATCAATGGCCGATTCAACCGTTCTGATGGAATCGGCTAGAAATCAATGCAGCAGAAAGCATGATAGATCGTCCGATCAATTTCCAGCTGATTTCGATTGATTTGTTTGATTGGTCCGGATGGAAAATCTGAATCGATCGGCTGCTAGCAGCAGATCGATGGCCCATAGGGTTGCATTGGATCGAATGGTGCAACACTGCATTTTGATCAATTTTCAATAGATTTCATTCTGAATTCATTCTGTTCCTACTGTGTGGCACACATCAGATAGATTCCTGTCAGATTCGACCTTTCTGGCGCTCGATTCCACACCAGATCGTTTTTGCTGCTTGATTCCGCTAGTTTTTCTTATTCTTTTCCATTGTCTACCATGCAGAATCGAGCGCGGAAACGATTGGACGCTTGATCGGACATGTCGGAAATGATTTATCGAGCCATCTAAATGGCTCAGAATCTTACCGTGTATTTCTAGCATTACAGGCATCTGACAGGAATCTATCTGATGGAGAAATCTGCTGCTAATCTATATGTGTATGGGTACCTTTACACACACACACACACGCACGCGCACACACACACACACGCTCAGTGGCGTAGCTAAGGAGCTATGGGCCCTGATGCAAGTTTTACAAGGGGGCCCCCCAAGCACTCTATACATAATTGATACGGCGCACCAAAACCTGCCAATGGCAACTACAGTGTCAGAGGTGCAAGAAGGGGATGGGGAGCAGCTTGTTAATGATTACCTCTATTCAAAGTATCTATAGAAGTTATTATTATGAGCACAGGACCAATAGAGAGCTAATACTGTAGTTGAGGAAGGGCCCTTTGGGGGCCCCTCTGGCCCAAGGGCCCCGATGCGGTCGTTACCTCTGCACCCCCTATTGCTACGCCCCTGCACACGCTCTTTCTCTCCCTCCTGCCTCCTCTTGCTTGTAGAGTTGTGAGACACATGTTGGGGGCTGGAATGATTAGTCTGTGGCCTGTCCACACAGGAGCATCTTGCTAGCAAGTAAGGATCAAAGCATGCCAGCAAACTAGTCTAGTACATCTGTAGGTAAACATTTTTTCAATAATAGCACCATCATTTGGACAATCTGCTCAAAAGCCTCTAAGTTATGTTTGTGATGTTTATATTTGGTTCTTATCATTGGTAAACTAGTTAACCTTAATGTTATCCCCTGAATTAGGCAAAAAATATCTAAAGCTCACCATGCAAACATCGATTTTGATCACCCAAATGGGCCTCACCAGCCAGACATTGTGCCACTAGTGACCAGCTACACTGCTGCCCATTCATACAGGGCGAGGCTACAGCAAGCTTACATACAACCCATCTACGCTTATACTGTACACTTGTTTACCTTAGTGACAAATAAGGGTGGAAATCGCCAATTATTACTTAATCCTCAAACAAGTTGGTGTCAGATAATGTGCCTTAATCTGGCCTTTCCACTCCTGTCATTTCTTTTCACTGATCCACCCTGGGAACTTGCTATTTTTACCTCTGCATTTCTCTAACAGCTTCATTACAGAGAGGAAAGCATTACAAGTAATCGCATTGACTTTTCTTTAATTGCTTGCAGGAATCGCAGCCCTGGGTGCCGGTCCTCATGTGAAGTGAGACCTGCAGCGCAGCACTGATGTGCACATATGTAAGCTTTCTACTTACTGAAGAGGCCTTTCTGTGCAGTGTGCAGACATCACCTTTTACGATGGGTGTATGTAAGTCATGCTTGCAGGGGTGCTCCTAGGCATAATGGGGCTCTGGGCAATAATTAAAGCATAACTCCCAACTGTCCCTCTTTTGGAGGGACAGTCCCTCTTTGGAAACACTGTCCCTCTGTCCCACTTTACCCCTCATTTGTCCCTCTTTCAGGACTTTGTCCCTCTTTCTATGTAAATATATGTATTGCTATACTGAAAAAATGTGTTTGATTGACTCTAAACTTTATTCCCATCCTTTAAATTGATATATTAGTCATTTTGTTAGGGTAATATGAAGGAAAATGAACCAGGATAGAAAGGACCAGTGTGATTTGAGTTATGAAACAACATATTGTACTTGTGAAATCTTATAGTATTCATGACTAGAGGTGTGACGGGGTGTGATCAGGGGTGTGGTAGGGGCGTGGCTTTAGTGTGCCTCTTTCTCATCTCAAAAAGTTGGGAGTTATGCATTCTGATCACACTCGCGATTGTACAGCGATTACGATTTGCAGGGGTGTTGCATAGCTCCCAATTGTCCTTTTTTCGGAGGGACACTTCCTTTTTGGGAGCCCTGTCCCTCTTTCCTCCTTGTTTGTCCCTCTTTCAGGACTTTGTCCCTCTTTCTATGTAAATATATATATTTCACTACTAAAAAATGTGTTAAATGTCTCTAAACTTCATTCCCATCATTTAAATTGATACATATCTTATTTTCATGTGTTAATATGAAGGAAAATGATCCAGGATACTAGAAAGGACTAGTGTGGTTTGAGTTATAAAACAACATATTTTTCTTATGAAATCTTTATTGTATGCGTGACTAGAGGTGCGGTGGGGGCGTAGCCAGGGGTGTGGCAGGGGCATAACTTAAGTGTCCCTTTTCCTCATCTCAAAAAGTTGGGAGGTATGTTAAAGTCGGGCCTGCAACACCCACCACAAGGAAAGTGGTATTAGTTGGCCTCTTTGTTCCTGACACCCTTGCTGATTGTATTGGTGTTTCCCCAGGCTCCCCCCGCCTCACCGATTGTATTGTTGTTCACCCAGCCACCCCCCCCTCTCGCCAGTTGTATTGGTGTTCCCAACCAGTGTTCTTCCCCCCTCCCCCCAGCATGTGAATGTGAAATGTAATGATTATCCTACTTGTCGAGTCTTTATATACGTATGTTTGATCAAAGTCGTCTGAGGCGGCTGGTTACGACTGCCTCACCCAAACCGGGGCAGCCCCTGATCCCAACTGCCGATCTGCAAGTGATCCGCCCAGCGGATCAACTTGGCTGGGCAAAAGTCAACTCCATCTTTCATGTCGCTCCCTCAGCTGGCATGCGGCGTCACAGAAGTGCCACTCCGCCGACCCTCCGCCCCCAGCATAGCAACAGAGTGCGCTGTCAGCTGTAGCGCTGATTTTGCATCTGTTCAGCCCTGCCCAGCAATGTCGCCTGAGGGATCCGGTCCCGATCCCCAATGGGTAACCTCAGTCAAAGTTGTGAAAACCTGAGTCCTTTGTTCCCACCTTAAAGAGAACCTGAACTGAAAATAAAAAGTCAAAATAACCATACACAGGTCATACTTACCTCCTGTGTAGTCTACTCATAAATATCTTTCTCCTCTCCTGCGTCCCATTTGTCCACTGTGATCACTTTATTTCTCCATCCTCCATTTTAAAAATGGCCATTACCCCACAACAGCTTCCTGGTCAGCACACTGTTAAACTATAATATCACCCACTTGAGCCATAGGGAAACATGGACATTACCTTGCACATTCAGTTGTAACTGACAGCTGCTGATATATAACTGACAGCAACTGATATATTTCAGTTCTGACAAAATATTGTCAGAACTGGAAGGGATTACTGTAATAAGAAAATGGTGAGCTTCTGAGAGGAACCGACAGTGAGGTTAGTATGCAATATTCATTTGCAGGTACACCATGTGTTTATTTTAAATAATTTTCCTCACTTCAGGTTCCCTTTAAGCTTCCCACGGTGTGCCACACATCATTCCTCATCCCCGCCATAGCAACAGAGGCATCACTCCACTATAACAGGTACACAGGGGCGTAACTAGAAATCACTGGGCCCCCCTTTGCGAAACTTTGTATGGGGCCCCCTTCCCACCTCGCTTTCTGCACAGATAAACTGAGAACCAATGTTATTCAGTTGGCTGTTGCACACTTGAATGTGTTTTCCCCATGCAGATAAAACAGACAGCAGTGAAGCACTGCATGCATTTTCTCTATCAGTTACATTAGCTTCTGTGATAAAAGGTGCACGTTTTCACACATACAGACACACAGTGTACAGAAAATGCATACAGAAAACCGACAGACGAGTAGTGCTCCCAGCCTCAGCTTATTACACTCACTCTGTCCTCCTCTGATGGCTCTGCAGACTCCTCCAGCATCACTACAGTACACAGCACTTAGGGAAGGGCTGGAGAGGCTGGGGCAGGGCATTGTACACAAGACCCTGCTAAACACTGAATAGGGTCTGTCTACAAATCTTTGTCTGCAAAACCTTGCATGATGCCTTATCAGTGGCTGAGCAGATGCAGTCATTAGAACAAATGTGAAGAGAGCAGATATTTATTTTCTCTCTGTGCCCTTAGTTGTCAGTCTCTCAGGAAAGGGAAAAGAAACGGCTCCCCCAACAGGGCACCCTGCGGCTTCTGGGACCCCCGTTACGCCTCTGCAGGTACACTATGTACAAGGACGGATAAAGTACCAATTTCTTCAGACAACGTCAGTTTGTGAGTGTGCACCCTAACTAAGAAAAAATATACACAATGGCCGACCGATCCTGTGTTAATCAACAGATCTATCAATACATGTTCCCATCTGTATGTTGGTTTGATGGAACGCAAAGTGCCTACCTGCCCAGGCACAAGATGGAACATGGACACATCATATCTTGGGCAGCAATGCTGTTATGACACTTCTGATGTAATGAACCCGTCGTAGTGTGAACTCAGCCTTACTTTTAGAGCCAAATCCAATTCATACCCTGCACTGATGAAGGCCTGAGACAGGTGTCTGTAAATTAGATTATACAGTTCTGTAAAATCCATAAACTACAGACGTGCCAGTGGTTCTCGAAGGGTTTGGGTGAATATTGTACACATTTCATTCACTGCACTGTAGTGTTGCCTCATGGGAGTTCTGTTTCACTCATGTAGAGATGAGGTTTGCAAACATGTTCTGTTTAAGAGCTTTTACTCTGGGAAAAAAGTTCTTGGTTGGAATTTTCTCACAGGTGGGTGGAAAATGAAACGGCTTCTTCAGAACATCTTGAGGCTGAACCGAAACTGACACGGCCGCGAGAGTGCACAGAAATGAGATGTTGTGTTTGTGTGCTTTCATCCAGCCACCTTCATCATCAAAACCTCCCGAATAATACTGCGATACTGCGAGGGCTCTTTCTTCCTGCACACATTCCTGGGCACTTTGTAGCATGCAGCAGTTTGAACTCTTTCATCGACTTTACGGTCAAACAAAAATTCTGAAAAGCTGCAGAATACGAGACAATCAGTAGTAGCTCAACGTCTGCACTTGCTATACTTTTGTTTATACAGAATTCAGGTTAACCCCTCTGCAGTCACAGGAGCGGAGGCTCACAGCTGGGTTTGTTGAAGGCAAGATGAAAATACAACTCAAGAAAGTTCAGCAAGCTCATGGTGATCCAGAACTCCTGGGAGTGTGTAAAGGGCTAAAAAAGACCAAAAACTTTGGTGTGCTTAAAGTGTACCTGAGATAAGGAAGAAAAAAAATTATACATACCTGGGGCTTCCTCCTTCAGGCCGATTGGTCCCTTACCATCCTCACTGGTCACCTCCATCCTCCGTTATGGGGCTCGGTAAAGTCCTCCTCGCGCTCCCATGGCCGGGAGCATTCTGTGCCTGCTTGGTAGTACTGTGCAGGATGCTCCAGGCTACAAGGGCGCATGCGTGGCCAGGCTGCGCATACAAGCATAAGCGTGACTTCTGAGGTGTAGTGGGCCATCCAGCAGGGGATTGAAGTAGCCAGGGAGATGGTGAGGGAGCGATCGTCTTGGAGGAAGCTTCAAGTATGTATACATTTTTTTTTGGGGGGGGGCCCCATCTCAGGATCCCTTTAAAGTGAATTTGTAGAGGTCTTGAGCACAATTATTGGGCCAAAACGTTTGCATAGTTTTCTGCATGAACCAAGAACTCTTAAATTGTAAGATTAGAAAAATCAAACAGAGTGTATCAAAATTTGTATTCAAATCTACAACAATTCATTAAAGAAAGAGACTCAGTAAAAAAAAAAAGGGGGGGGGGCCCTAAGGGGTACTTACCTCAGAAGGGGGAAGCCTCTAGATCAGGGGTGCCCACACTTTTTCGGCTCGCGAGCTACTTTAAAATTTGCCGAGGCCAGGAGATCTACCAACGTCCCAAATGCTAAGCACGCCCCCCCCCCCCCGACGTAGGTTAGCCAGATGTATGTGCCTGCAGCATAGGTTACGTGCCCTCAGTGTAGGTTAGCCAGGTATATGGGCCCTCAGTATAGGTTAGCCAGGTATATGGGCCCTCAGTGTAGGTTAGCCAGGTATATGGGCCCTCAGTGTAGGTTAGCCAGGTATATGGGCCCTCAGTATAGGTTAGCCAGGCATATGGGCCCCCAGTGTAGGTTAGCCAGGCATATGGGCCCCCAGTGTAGGTTAGCCAGGCATATGGGCCCCAGTGTAGGTTAGCCAGGCATATGGGCCCCCAGTGTAGGTTAGCCAGGCATATGGGCCCCCAGTGTAGGTTAGCCTGGCATTTGGGCCCCCCAGTGTAGCTTAGCCAGGTATAGGGCCCCCCAGTGTAGCTTAGCCAGGTATAGGGCCCCCCAGTGTAGCTTAGCCAGGTATAGGGGCCCTCAGTGTAGCTTAGCCAGGTATAGGGGCCCCTAGTGTAGGTTAGCCAGGTATAGGGGCCCTCAGTGTAGCTTAGCCAAGTATAGGAGCCCTCAGTGTAGCTTAGCCAGGTATAGGGGCCCTCAGTGTAGCTTAGCCAGGTATAGGGGCTCTCAGTGTAGCTTAGCCAGGTATAGGGGCCCTCAGTGTAGCTTAGCCAGGTATAGGGGCCCTCAGTGTAGCTTAGCCAGGTATAGGAGCCCTCAGTGTAGCTTAGCCAGGTATATGGGCCCTCAGTGTAGCTTAGCCAAGTATAGGAGCCCTCAGTGTAGCTGAGCCAGGTATTGGTGCCCCCAGTGTAGCTTAGCCAGGTATTGGTGCCCCCAGTGTAGCTTAGCCAGGTATTGGTGCCCCCAGTGTAGCTTAGCCAGGTATTGGTGCCCTCAGTGTAGCTTAGCCAGGTATTGGTGCCCCCAGTGGAGCTTAGCCAAGTATAGGGGCCCTCAGTGTAGCTTAGCCAGGTATTGGTGCCCTCAGTGTAGCTTAGCCAGGTATTGGTGCCCCCAGTGTAGCTTAGCCAGGTATTGGTGCCCCCAGTGTAGCTTAGCCAGGTATTGGTGCCCTCAGTGTAGCTTAGCCAGGTATTGGTGCCCTCAGTGTAGCTTAGCCAGGTATTGGTGCCCCCAGTGTAGCTTAGCCAGGTATTGGTGCCCCCAGTGTAGCTTAGCCAGGTATTGGTGCCCCCAGTGTAGCTTAGCCAGGTATTGGTGCCCCCAGTGTAGCTTAGCCAGGTATTGGTGCCCTCAGTGTAGCTTAGCCAGGTATTGGTGCCCTCAGTGTAGCTTAGCCAGGTATAGGTGTCCCCAGTATAGCTTAGTCAGGTATTGGTACCCTCAGTGTAGCGTAGCCAGGTATTGGTGCCCCCAGAGTAGGTTAGCCAGGTATTGGTGCCCCCAGTGGAGCTTAGCCAAGTATAGGGGCCCTCAGTGTAGCTTAGCCAGGTATTGGTGCCCCAGTGTAGCTTAGCCAAGTATAGGAGCCCCCAGTGTAGCTTAGCCAGGTCTATGTACCTGCAGCGTTGGCCAGGGTCCTCTGGACTCCTGGGACCTCCGGCAGGCAGTCCGCTGGCCAATAAGAATGTCGTCGGGGAGAAGATGGCAAGACGCGGCGAGGAGAGAGGGAGGAGAGAGGTGGCGCAGCCGCTACGTCATGGCTGGGGGCGGCGCCGGGCATGTTACAAGCACGCACGTTGCAGGCTGCCCGGCGCCGCCCCCAGCCATGACGTAGCGGCCGCGCCGCCTCTCTCCTCCCTCTCTGCTCGCCGCGTCTTCTCCCCTGCATTCTTATTGGCCGGCAGCTAAACATGCTGCTGGCCGCAAAATTTAATGAGACGCGGCCAAGAGGCCGCGATCTACCAAGTAGGCGGTCGCGATCTACCGGTAGATCGCGATCGACCTATTGGGCAGCCCTGCTCTAGATCCTATTGAGGCTTCCCCTATCCTCCTCCATCCCATGGTAGTCCCGCTGGGCCCCTCTGAAGTCACATCGACAATTTGTCAGGCTGTGCATGCAATATTTACCTTCCCCGGCTCCTGCGCAGGAGCGGCTCTCGGCTCAGGTGGAAATAGTCAATCCCAATCGTCTGTGCCTGCGCAGTACAGCGGACCAGACAGTGATCGGCTATTTCCTCCTGATCCCGAGCCGAAAGCCGCTACTGCGGCTGCGCTGGAGCTGGGAAGGTAAAATATTTACATGACCGCCGTTTGGAGGGGCACTGCGAGACCACCGTGGGACGGAGGAGGATGGGGAAGCCTCGATAGGATCGAGAGACTTCCCCCTCCCGAGGTAAGTATCCCCAGGGGCACTTTTTTTCTGTTACAGGTTTTCTCTAAACCATAGTTTCTCAACGTGTGGTACGCGTACCCCAGGGGGTACTTCTGATGGTTCCAGGGGGTACTCGGGCTTGATATACTTAACCAAGAATAACAAATTTAGAGTTTTAGAAAATGATAATTCTTATTTAAAGAAAGCCAAGTTAGTATTTTAGCTGATTATAAGCAATAGTTAAAGCTTGGAAATGGTTTAAAACCAATTATAATGTACTACGATTAAATATATATTTGTCAAGGGGTACTTGTGATAATGTTTACTATGCTAGGGGGTACTTCATGAGTATATGGTTTTAAAAGGGGTACATACCAATAAAATGTTGAGAAACACTGTCTAAACAATAAAGTGGCTTATCTTGAAAACAGTAAGTGATTTTAAAAAAAAAAATGTATTTTAAAGTGAAGTGTGTTGAAATAAAGAAACTTATAGACTTATTTTTATGAACTGTATATTCACTAATTTTGAAGTACCTGCTAGTCAAACCCACCATTTCTTCCTTTTTGGTAGAAATCTATCTGTGTCACACAGCCCTTAGTCTCCACTAGAAGGCGCTAATCAAAGAGATGGAAATGGCATCACAATATCCTGCCTGCATTTTAAGGCAAGTAAATGACACTGGACTTCTCTCACATTTGATTCATTTTCATTAGACCTTACAAAATGGGACAGTTGAGTGCTATACTACTGCTCATTCAGGACAGGCACAATCATAGGCTACCTATGATGGGCAAGGGAAGTAAGGAAGAAGTGACAGCTGGGACAGCCAGCACACTTGTGGGGCGGTTTGTCAGGAGTTTGTAGGTTTATGGAGTGAGGAGTCTAGGGTGCCAGGACATCTGTGCCTATAGGCTCCTGTGATGTAAATCCAGGCCTGATCACAGGGGCAACCCAATTGCCCCTGGTCCTGAGCCGGGTGTTGCCTGCCCTCCCCAGGTGGCCCCAACATTTTTGTGGTCCCCTGCAACGTTGTTGGCAGTGTAGCGAGTCACCTGTCCCGGCTGGTGAACTTCTCAGGGCTCTGTGCATTCCTGTTTTCACCCTCGCTGGCCATGTCTTCTCAGTGACCCAGCGGCATATTACGTAATAACAGGCACCGGGTCGTGGAGGAGAGGCACGTCTGTGAGGATGAACACGGGAACGCACGGAGCCACGGACTAATGGAGGTGTAAGCCCTGGACAGGTGAGTCAATACACTGTTGAAAAATGTGCGGGACCACATGAGTTGGGGGGAGACCTGAGGGTCATGGCAACCAGTTCGGGGGCTGGGGGAATTTGGCAGTAAAAAAGGGTCTCCTAATTGCACATTTTGGGGAGGGGGGTTCAGGTTAATTTTTCTGGGCCCTATTGTAACTAGAACCCTGTTTGCAGTCAGTTTTTTTAAAAAAAGAAACCTCTAGTAATGGATTTTATTTATATCCTCAGCTTGGTTTGCCCTGATTTGTGGTGGCTGGTCCATTACTGTCAGTGTAAGCAGGCAGGACACGCAGCACCACTTGGGAAATGTGTATCAGGGACCCGCTTGTCAATAAACACGGTCCCCGGATGGCTATAGTTGCCAGGAGAGGGAGAGACGAGGTTGGAGAGTCTCTCATTGACGTACACTGCAGGTACAGCCAGTCTGTAGAGGTGGAAAAATATCTTGTTGTTCCCATAGAGACGGCAGCAGCCAGGGGGGATAAAACCTGTGTCAGCTTATTTGAAGTGAATGACGAGGACTCTGTGTTGTTCATGCTAACAGAAAATATGAGCAAGCTCAAAAATAATACAAAGCCAGATTTGTCTTTAAGAGGAACTTAAAGTGGAACCAAATTAAAAATACAAGATTTCAGAAATAAAATCTATTTTCTAAATTATAATAATAAATTTTTTCAGCTGCATGATGACAAATATAAAATATTTTACCTTTATTGGAGGAACTCCTCCCTTCCTTTCATATTGCCGGGACAGAATCCGGCAAACTGGTGGAGTAGGTGGTGTCCGGCAATAGAGGAATTACAAATGGCTGCCACCTGTATAACCCTAGTTATGGAAAGAGAAGGGTGAAAAGCATGCACTGAAATGCTCATAGGCTTGAAGGAGTGTTTATTTATCTTTGTATGTGTCACAGTGGTGCAACTCAATATTTTGAATTGAAAAAAATGTTTAGTTTGGGTCCGCTTTAAAAGAAAAAAATAAATGAATACATTGCAAAGTGAGATGTTAAAAAATGGAACAGAGATAAAAAAAAATGATTGATATTCGCCATGTAATTTGTTGATGTTGTTTGATCCACAGTGAGCCTGAAGGTCATCATCTTTACTACTGGACCGGGTGGTGGAAGAGAGGGGATGCGTGTTCACCATCGTGTTTCAGTGGAAGGTCATGTTGCAAGAGACTAGGCCACATTGCACCACCAACAAAGGCAAACTACTTACGGAGCAGGGAGGGTTGCATGGTGGGCCCACTGGTTATACAACCCCTGGCAGATGCCCCTACGGCTGTGAGATTATGAACATAGGGAGCGTCCCCTCAGAGTTTCCATGAAAGGGTTTGATTGGTAGCCCCGGCCCCATAAATGATATGCCGAGAACAGGATAAATTACGTCATTTACCACTAAAGACAGGGTTGCTGCTAAGGTTTTTATGGCCCCAATCGGCACATTATTTGAGTCAGAGGCCCCCGCTCCATCAGAGCCCCCTTCTCCCATAATAATAGCGAGCCCAAGTTGCCCCCCCCCTCAAAAAGAAAAAATAGGTATCCACTCAGTACAGATTCAAGCAAAGTACACCACAGTATGAATACAGGGTTTTATATAAACAAGTTCTCTGTTTATTCTTCAATTAGGAATATCTTCAAAGTTGCGGACTACACATATGGACATCAATAGAGAATTCCAAATCGCATAAGAGACTGCCTGACACATGTTTCACGGCCAAAAAGCCGCTTCCTCAGAGGCACACTGTGTATAACATCTGTAAAAAAACATACAAATAAACCGTATGAGTCAGGTACATAGCCATTTGAGAACTAAACATTCCAAGGATAGGTTCGCACACCAGCTTCTCCAAAGAGCAAAAAGGTAGTTTTATTTCACCATATTGTGTCAACACAGAGTATGACAATTGTTTCGGGGCCACGGAGGGTCCCCTTCCTCAGAAAAGTCTGCACTTTTCTGAGGAAGGGGACCCTCCGTGGCCCCGAAACAATTGTCATACTCTGTGTTGACACAATATGGTAAAATAAAACTATCTTTTTGCTCTTTGGAGAAGCTGGTGTGCGAACCTATCCTTGGACTGTTTGGAATTATGATAGATGTAGCTTTGCATCTAAGGTTCAGCACCCTCAACATACGGAAGGGTGTGCCGCTCCTAACTACATTACTACATTTGAGAACAAAGCACATATTAGGATATAACGGCCAGTATAAAAATCTTATCTTACCAACTGTAGACCATATGAAGCTACAATCTAGAGGAATATAGATATATAGCAATAAATATTTTTTTCAACAAAAAAAGATTAACGTAAACCATCATTTTCCATGGAAAATTGGGGGAGTAGGGGGAACAAGTCCCAAAATTTTTTTCAAACAAAGTGAGATTTAAGAAAATCTATTTTAAAAAAATCCAAAAGGAAAAATGTTTTTTAAACTCTGTAAAATTACATCTTGCTGCGGGAAACTTTAATATATACCAAGTTCCAAGTTCTGTATACTCATTTTATACAGGGCACTGGAGGTGGGGAAGTGCCCAAGGGCTTTGAGGAAGAGGGGAAGGCTTTGCCACCCCTCTCATCAAGAGGCCCTCCCCACCTCATGGGGCTGGTATGGCTCAGGGTGAGGAGCACCACACAGTTCCAGTTCAGAGTTCTGGCTATACCAGCTTGCATGGGTGAAAAGGGGGTTAAAGAGGCGTGGGAGGGGAGACCCTACGCAGTCTGTTTTCTTAAAATATGTATATGGAACGATTTTAAAGTGTACCACAGCAGAATGTCATTTTACGGAGTTTAAAAACAATTTTTTCTTTGCATTTTTAAAATTGATTTTCTCAAAAAATAAAGGTCTTTGGGAACAGTTAAAAACGTTTTTTTCCATAATGAATCACATTTTGCATTTTAATTATGCATAATTACAAGAATTACAGAACATAATTACGGTTATGCGTTTACTGGGATTTTCACATTACGATTTCACATCGTAATTGTGAATTTGGATGCAAAATTACAATTAGGCGAAATTTGAGATCAACATTACTATTCGCTAGAACTGCTTGAATTTCGATAAAAACGAAAAAAAAATGAAGATGTTCTAACATATTTAAACATTTGGGCAGCACGGTGGTATAGAGGTTAGCACTCTCACTTTGCAGCGCTGGGTCCCTGATTCATATCCCAGCCAGGGCACTATTTGCACAGAGTTTGTATATTCTCCCTGTGTCTGTGTGGGTTTCCTCCAGGCACTCTGGTTTTGTCCTACATTCAAAAACATACACAAGTCAAATTGGCTTCCCCTAAATTGGCCCTAGACTATGATACATACATAGACATAGGACTATGGTAGGGACTAGATTGTGAGCCCGTCTGAAGGGCAGTTAAGTGACAATACAATATACTCTGTACAGCGCTGCGGAAGATGTCAGTGCTTTATAAATACTAAATAATATTAGTTCAGTCAACCAAGCTTATAATCTTCATTTAAAGAGCTCACAGGGCAAACAAATGGCCAATGACAATAAAAGATACTATTTATGGCAAGAGGCAAGTATATTGGTCTCACACAGATTTGGACCCCCCCCCCCCCCCCCCTTTGCATGCACCTCTTGGCCCTAGTTATCTCTTTACCACACTGTGTCATACCTCCCAACTTTTTGAGATAAGTAAGAGGACACATTAAGACACACCCCTGCCACACCTCTAACCACGCCCTTGACACACCCCTAGTCACTGATAGGAAAACATTTTAAAACTCAGACCACACTGGTCCTCTTTATCATCATTAGTTCTGTTCTATTTTAACATTTAAAGATAAGAGATATATTAATTTAAATCAAATAAATAACATATACAGTATATTTGTAACGATCGGTGTCAGCAACCAGAGGGAGAATCTGATCCTTGGTGATCCGCAGTATCCCCAAGAATACAGATATACCCGATTATTGAGGATCTGCGGAATCGTCAATAATCAGATATGTCTAACCTCTAGACACCTGAGAGAGTGTAAGTGTTTGGTGCAACAGTAACAACTCTGAGAGGAGACCACCAGAGGAGCTGGCGGCCTAAGACTCCTGAGGAATTCACCCCTAACTGGGGGTGATATTCCTGTAGCCTGTGGACCCCTGGGTGAGGGACCAAGGCTGGGTTGCAGTAAGCCCTGCAGCTAATATGAAAGGTATTGCCCTGGGCTGGGCTAACGTAGTACAGAAATAGCACAATCCTAGTCTGGGTGTGAGGTCCGTAGTCACAACACCCTGGAACTAGTCTGGAGCATAACATAAATAATAACACAATTCCCTAGTCTTGGGTGTGAGTTCCGTGATCAACACCCTGGAACTAGTCTGGAGCATAACATAAATGATAATACAATTCCCTAGTCTTGGGTGTGAGTTCCGTGATCATCAACACCCTGGAACTGGTCTAACAAATAAACAGTACAAGGAAATCTGGCTCAGTGTGAATTCCCAAGTCCTCTTGGTTCAAACACACTGTAAGGATCTGACTATCGTCTGAATGCTTCCACAAAGTGTTTGCAATGGCAGACAACCAGCAACTGACAAGCAGCAGAATATATAGCAGCTGGATTCTGCCGCCCCGCCCGAGCCACTCAGCCAATCATGAGTCCTGCAGGAATCAGCTGATCTTCCTGATCAGCTGACACTTCCCCTGCTGGTATAAAGGTCCTGAGTTCAGGCCCGCGTGCGCATAGCTCTCCATCTGCCTATGTGCACTAACAGACCCAGTTCACCAACGCAAGCTGCTGCATGCAAACCGCCGCGTTGAACGCGGAAACGGCCGCTTTGCTGCCAGGACATGCAGCGGCCTTTCCGCATTCCACCATACTGCCAGACGCGTGTCTATGCATGCAAACCGCCGCGCTGGATGCGGAGTCAGCCGCCTTGCTCTTGACACACGCGGCGGCTTTTCCGCGTTTTCTCACAATATTAAACACGTTTTAGTGTTTAAAAAGGAACTGTCGCGAAAATCTTAAAAATATACAAATAAGAAGTACATTTCTTCCAGAGTAAAATGAGCCATAACTTACTTTTCTCCTATGTTGCTGTCACTTACAGTAGGTAGTAGAAATCTGTTATTACCGACAGGTTTTGGACTAGTCCATCTCTTCATGGGGGATTCTCAGCATGGCCTTTATTTTTTATAAAGACACTTCCTGAAAAAGATTTATACAAAGATGCTGGCCAGCCTCCCTGCTCACCGTACACTTTTTTGGCAGTTGGACGGAGCAACTGTCAGTCACTAAGAGCATTTTGAAAATAAAGAAATCCCTGTGAACCCCCCATGAGGAGATGGGCTAGTCCAAAACCTGTTGGTTCGGTCAGATTTCTACTACTTACTGTAAGTGACAGCAACATGGAAGAAAAGTAATTTATGGTTTATTTTACTGTGGAAGAAACGTACTTCTTAATTGTATATGTTTACATAGGGTGACCAGGCGTCCTCTTTTGTCCGGACAGGTCCACTTTTTCCTACCTGTCCGGGGCGTCCTGGCGGGTTTTAGAAATGTCCGGGTAGTGAAAAGCTGTTTGGGAGCCGAACGAGCCGGCTCTTTAAAGGGAGCCAAGCAGCCAAGCCAGAAGAGCCGATGCTTTCTAAAGAGCCGGAATTCCCATCACTAGACTGAGTCTCAGTCTAGTGATGGGAATTCCGGCTCTTTAAGCATCGGCTCTTCTAGTTCGGCCGCTCGGTTCCCAAAGAGCCGGCTCATTCGGCTCCCATAACGGTTCTTCATCACCGCTAACACACATCAGATCAGCGGTGAGCAGGAGATGGGAACCAGCCAGACCGGCGCATAGCAGCCGCATGGTGTACTTTAAATTCTGGACGTGACCAATGATGTCACTTCCTGCATTTGAATTCACCGGCACGGCTGGTGTGGCTGACTCCTATCTCCTTCTCACCGCCGATCTGAGGTGTGGTAGCGGTGGCAGCTGCACCGCAGGGGAGAACGAGAGAGGTACATGTGCTGCCAATCTCATTGCATTTGTGGGGAAATCTGCTGCCAATAAGATTGCATTTGTTGGGAAATGTGCTGCCAATCTCATTGCATTTGTGGGGAAATGTGCTGCCAATCTCATTGCATTTGTGGGGAAATCTGCTGCCAATCTGATTCCATTTGTGGGGAAATCTGTTGCCAATCTCATTGCATTTGGTGGGGAAATCTTCTGCGAATCTGATTGCATTTTGTGGTCGGTCGGCCGGCCCTCCACCATGTAGTCTGAGAAAAAAAAAAACGGCCCTCCATGCCCGCGAAGTTGGACAGCACACTGCTAAGGTCTTGTATATTTGGCCCCACCCATGACCACGCCCATTGTGATCGTCCTCTTTTTTGGAAATCAAAATATGGTCACCCTAATTTACATATATTTTACATTTTAAGATTTTCCCGACTTAGGTCCTTTAAATACATATATTTACATAGATCTTTACACAAGTCCTAAAAGAGGGACACTTGAGGAATAAAGAGGGACCAAAGTTCCCAAAGAGGGACTGTTCCTCTGAAAAAGGGACAGTTGGGAATTATGCAGTGTGTAGATGATCTCCAGTGTGTTTTCCATGTGTCAGGCTGGTGTATGCGCTGTCCCCCTCCCACTCCCTCTGGGAAACCACATGTATTATTCATACCCCACATGAATGCACAGAAATAGCTACACAGATAAGAAAATGTCATTTCACACTCTAGCTGCAACCGCAGTGTCAGCTCCCTGTCACCAGAGGGAAACGTGTCAACAGGAATAAACACCAGGCCTGTGGGTGTCTTTTCTTCCCCTCCTTTCTGAGAACCAACAACATCTCAGGCCTGGAGATCAACAAAGAATCTCCCCCTGGGTTTATCAATCTTTATCCTCAGTCACAAACAATGACGGCCAGGCTAAAAAACTATTTATACAGGTCATAGTTTTAATTAGAAGATCTGATTGTTGTCTAAAAACATTGTAGATAGTGATGGTCATGTCTGGGAGAACTCATGGAGACGCACGAGATTTGTTTGATCAGCGTACATGTAAAAAGGCATCTGGATTCTGGAAGAAAGGGCACATGGTTTCAGATAATCTACTACTTAAAGGGATACTTAAGGCAGAAAAAAAAAAGAGTTTTACTCATTTTGGGGGCTTCTACCAGCCCCCTGCAGGCATCCTGTGCCCTCACAGTCCCGATCAAATCTTCCTGTCCCCCGCCGGCAGCTAGTTTCGTTTTCGGCGACAGGCCTGGCCACGCGTCTGCTTCTTCGCGTTCTTGGCCGCAATAGCAGGATAGAGGGCGCTATTGTGGACAGAAACGCGTAGAAGCAGACGTGTGGCCAGGCCTGTCGGGCCATCCCCCTACTGATGCCTAAGCTTAAAAACTTCCCTCTACCTTTGCCTTACACGTAACACCCCCCCAGCCCCATGCCTAACACATAATTACCCCCCCCCCCCCCCCCTTGAACTTAACCTCCCCTCCACGGCAGCAATTTGTGTAAAAAAATTTGTAAATTTGGATGCCCAGAGACGCTACCGCTAAGCCACAAAGAAAGCAACAAAGAGTAAATTTGGGCGCCCAGGATCGCCGCCGCTAAATCACCATTTGCGGCAAAGAAAGTAAATTTGGGGGCCCAATAGAATTGCAGGCGTCAAGGCATGCTGATTGTAATGATCTGCTCTGCTGTCTGCACAGGCAGACAGCTTTTTGACCATTTTTTTGGTCTGAGTGCTGCAGGTCTCTGGAAAAGAGACCTGTCTTCACTCTGCGAGTTGCAGAGCTGCTGTTCTGGTGAAGAATTTGCATCCACTTGTCATGCAAATTGCTTAGCTGCTTCCTTTGATGGCTTGCAGTATAAATACCATTTCCTCCCAGAATTCCTTGCTGGACATAAAGGTTTGATCCTGCTAGACTTACCTTGAGTCTCAGCCCTCTGCATATTGTTTGCTAATATTATCTGTATTGCCTGATCTGTCTTTCTGTTGCGATTCTTCTGTCGCCAGCGGCGGCCAACAGAGAATCGTTCTGTCTGTTTGGATCGCATTCGCCCTAGCGGTAGAGGTTGTGGATCTCTCTGTATTCTGTCTCAGTAGTGCAAGCCAGAGCAGCGGTTGCTACTGGTTGCTCCATCTGTCTGTCTTGTCTGGATCGCATCCGCCCTAGCGGTAGAGGCGGTGGTTCCTTCTGTAATCTGTCTGGGAGTGTAGCCAGAACTGCGGTTGCTACTGGTTACTCCTGTCTGTCCTGTCTGGAACGCGTGTTCTATTTTGTTTTCGTGTTCCTTTGGTTAGTCAGGGTTGGTACGCTTTGTCGCTATTGAGCCTATCGTGTGGTGACCGTGCCGTGCACGCGCTTTTGTCGCTATTGCGCTTATCGTGTGGTGACCGCGTGTAGTTAGTCCTGTCTGCTACTTTGTGTTTGTAATGATTGATGTAGCACACAGACGTCTGATTATTGTGTGATCTGCAGAATCACCAATAATACAGACTCTATACCCGATTATGTGGTGATCTGCAGTATCAACAATAATACAAGTATAGAAGGCTGAGAAACAGAGGTTTAAAGTGTTTGGTGCAACAGTAGATTAAATGGATAGATCTTACCAGAGAAGCTGGTGAGTACTATCTGAAGCAACAGTGCTAGACCTCACCAGGGGAGCTGGTGGGTACTAGCTGTAACAACAGTGCTAGCCCTCACCAGGGGAGCTGGTGGGTACTAGCTGCAACAACAGTCGTATAAATAATAGGTCTTACCAGAAGAGCTGGTAAAGTACTAACAGCAAGAGTGACAACAAAGTTTGGCTAAATCTTACCAGAGGAGCTGGTAAGGTACTATCAGCACAAGTGACTGAATAGTTTAAATAGACCTTACCAGAGGAGCTGGTAAGGTACTATCAGTCACAGGAGCTGTATAACTTAAACTGAACCTCACCAGAGGAGCTGGTGAGTATCAGTCAAAGAGCACCTCACCAGTGGCAAGGGCCCACTGGTGAGTAGAGGTCTGACAGGCAAGGTTCGGCAACTGAGAGGCAGATACAGTACAGAAACGTGAGGCAGAAGAATAGTGAGTTATCAGGCAGAGGTTCAGCAACTAAGGTCAGATAGGCAGAAGTACAGAATCGATAAGCAATAGCAAGGTCAGAGTATAGCCAGAATCATACACAGGTAATCAGTAATACAATATAACAATAGTCCTAGTCTTGTGTGAAATCCCTGGTTACCTCCCAGATCAAAGCACACCGGATACTAGTCTAAGGTCTGAGTGCTAACACGAGTGTATTCGCAACAGCAGACAAGTTGCAAATGACCAGTGAAGGCTTAAGAAGCCGAGGAGAGCTCACAGCCGCGCCCCTTACCAATCAGCCAATCCGAGTGGCGTGAGTCACCTCTGACGTCAGCCGACTGGCAGGTCAGCTGACGCGCCTTCTTCCAGCATAAAGGTGCTGTCTCCGCGCCCGCCCGCGCGATACAGCAACCCTATGTGTACAAGACAGTACCGTTCCCGGCGTACTAGACGCCGACGGAACGGATGAGGCCTGTGAACAGGGAACAAAGGCGGCTGCGGGTATACCCTGCGTGTCCGCAGCCGCCATAGTTGCAGATGTTACAGTGTTGCTTTGCAGTTTGTTATCGGTTCTGTCTTTGTTCTCCTTTGCTCTGTCTTACTTGGTCTTGTGTCGCTATCAGCAATCGCCATTCTTGCGATTGCGTTCCCACTTGGTCTTCGCTGTTGTGTGTTCACCGTCGCCGGGTGGTGACTGGATTGGTGGACATACATACATTCTGTCTCTGTGCTCACACTCTCTCTCTAAGGGCTATCTTGCCCTGTATTGCTTCACCTCGTACAATTCCCATCTGGCATCTGTGGCAGTGCAGAGGATTGATTCCTCTGCACTCCACAGCTCCATCTGCCGGTGGGAATTTCCCTCTACAGGTGCATTACACCTAAGCTGGGTTCTGTTATTTCAACGCTTGTGGAGGATTTCCGCAGTGTCAGCGTACATCTTGTGCGCTGACCACGGAGATAATTCCCCAATCGTTACACTGATATGCAAATTAAAGCATTGCATAGCGGGCAACTCCATGCACCCAAATTTCCCTGTTTTGCCACAAATTGCGGCTTTCATTTTGGGCACCTATAGGGGCACCAATTTTTCCACAAGGGCTCCTTTTTCCTGTTTTGTTTGAATACAACGTACACATTGTTTAGGTGAACTCTCATACTACATGGAGGTGGTAAAATTGGTTAGTAATTGGCCAATCAAAACTGAAGGCGTGTACCTGGCCTTACATATCATGACATGCCTCTAGACATGACCATCACTGATCCTCTATGCTGTACTCTGTGGTACTAAGCTTCCTAAGCTGCTGAAAGGGCGGGTCAGAAAATCTCTCTCTACCTCCCTTCTCTGTGGGCCTGGTACACACCTTCCATTTTGAGTGAGCAATTTTACCACCTCCATGTAATATGAGTAAAGAATAAACCCTCATACTAGTGGTAAAACTGGTCATTGATTGGCCAATCAAAATTGAAGTTGTCCGTTAGGCTTCAGGCTTCACATTGGCGCAGTGTGCCACCCTGTTTTGCCCAAGGGTAACACCACACCAATGTAAGTCTATGGGGCATTTTATACCTGATGCGGTGTGATGAGGAAGTTGTGAAATTGACGCACGGGCATCAGTGCGTTGTCGGGCAACATTCGTAGCGACGTGCGGTGACCGTAAGTAATGTAAGTCTAGGGTGCCACAGATATTTTAAAAAATGTTCGTGTTGCAGCGCGCATGCGCGGAATCATATTTTCTCAATACACTTCCTTGCAATTCTAATTTTGCCACAGGAAACTTCACTTCCTGCTTGGCCTGAAGCCTGAAGGGAAATGGCCGCGCTCCCAGAATGCCGGGTGCCAATGTGAAACCCGCCTAAGTGTTTGGTGAGGGCGGCACAAATGAGTTCAGAGATGTTCCTTTGATTTGCGGCGAGCTGTGACTTGCGCCCCTGGTGATTCCTCTGCATATTTTTTTGTGTACTTGCTTGTTTCTTTGTTTTTTAGCTGTAGTTATGGCTGCCTGCATTGACATTTATTCTGTAAATTTCCACCCGGCTTCATACAAATAAAGGTGTGTTCCACCTGCTAACATACATTATTTGCTGAGAATGGCACGGAAGTGCAGCGCTGGCCTCAGCGTCTGGTGAGATCGCTGCATTTTTAGAATATTTCACATTTTCTACCCAGGCTGCGGGTGGAGTTTGTTTGTGGCTACACAAAAAAGTGACTATTTTTTGTTTTATGATGGGAAGTTGTTGGAATATTCAGGTATAGTCTGGATCTGCTACACACATAAGCATTCCGCCTTTTAAAGGAGAAGCGTACCTATATGCACATTTAAAGAAGTACATACTTCCCTAAAGAGAGAGAAGCCTCTGGATCCTAATGAGACTTCTCCCTTCTCCTCTGGTCTCCTGTTGCCACTCGTAGACCCATAGCCGACCTTTGACCTGGGCCAGGGCGCCGGCTTCTAAGGGGGCACCTATAGCTAGTTGCCTATATTGAGGGCACCTTCACCTGATTTCCTATACTGGGGGCACCTATAGCTGGCTACCTTTACTGAGGGCACCAACACATGGCTACCTATACCGGAGGCACCTACGCCTGGCTACCTATGGGGGGGATGGAGAGTCCTTCATCTGACTTCCTATACTGGGGGCACCTATGCTTGGCAACCTATATTGAGGGCACCTACACATAAGATCCTATACTGGGGGCACCTATACCTGGCTACTTACCTATACTGAGTCTGAGGGCTATAACACATGGTGCAGTGCTGTGCTATCATTCTAAATGAGGGGGGGGGGGGGGGGCTAACTGTCCCACTGATTGTTTTTATTAATATTCCTGAAAGGTTCTAGCCTTCATTTTTAAGTGTATTCAGGATAATGCACTCTTTCCATCCATTTGTGGTTATTAATAGTGTTGATCGAACACCTGGATGTTCGGGTTCGCGTCGGTTCGGCCGAACATCATCCAGATGTTCGGCATATTCGGCCGAACACCGAACCCCATTAAAGTCTATAGGGACCGGAGCCGTGGGGGCCGCAGAGCTGGAGGGGGTAGCGGGCAGGACGGGGGTATTGGGCAAAGCAGCGGGGAGGGGTCGGATCCCCCCCCCCTCCCTCACCTGGGTCCCCCGACCTCCACTCCCCTCCAGCTTTAAAAAGTTAAGTAGCATGTAATGAATAGTGGAGATGGCGCCGCACGGGCAAGCGGCATGGCGGCTATCTCCGCGTTCCAGCCGGCGGCTTCTGCCGCGCAGCAACATGCTGCTGGTTCGCCTGGTCCTTCTAGTGCATACAGATTGAGACTTACGCGCACGCCAGGCGACAGGACCTTTATGCTAGTAGAAGGGGAGTCAGCTAATCAAGCCGATCAGCTGACTCCAGCTATGCTCCGGATTGGCTGAGTGACTGGGGCGGCGCTGTGGAGCGCTCTGGGTATATATAGGACTTGCCTGTCAGTTGCAAGTTGTCTGCTGTTGCGAAAGCTTACGTGTGAGCATTCAGATCCCAGTCAGATCTTACAGTGTGTTAGAACCAGCCGGAGCTGGGAATTCACACTTAGGCCCAGTGCACACCAAAACCGCTAGCAGATCGTCAAAACGCTAGCGGTTTTGGGAGCAGAGAGTAGATATTTGGCCGGGTGCACACCAAGCGGATTTTGTATGCGATCCACCAGCCGCATCAGCCAGTGAAAACGCTTGGCTATTGTATTTCAATGTGTGGTGCACACCGCCGGTTTGAGGTTTTTTAGCAAACCGCAAACGCGCAGCAGGAGGCGCGTTTGCGGCTTGGCAAAAACCTCAAACCGCCGGTGTGCACCATCCCATTGCAATACATTAGCCAAGCGTTTTTATAGGCGGATGCCGCCGGCGGATCGCTCCAATAACCGCTCGGTGTGCACTGGGCCTTAGTCAGATTTCGTTAATAGCCTATTACTCTATTGTATTGTGAGACTTCTGTACCATTCTGTAGACTAGTTCCCAGGTGTTGAAACCAAGGACTTCCCACCTAAGACTAGGATATTGCTACAGTGCTACTGTTTGTGTGTTAGACCAGTTCCCAGGTGTTGAAACCAAGGACTTCACACCTAGATTAGGACTGTTATATATTTCTGTTTACCTGTTATGATCTCTGGCTTTCCTGACCACTCTCCTGCTTACTGATTCGGTACTTACGCCCACCTGATAAACTGTTGCCGACCTTGCCTGTACCCGGATACCGAATCAGTCTTCCGTCTCTGTACTTTATCTGTCCGTATGTTGCTGACTTGGCTTGTCTGAGCTTTCTGGCTGTCGCCTAACGTTTAGGTGATCAGCCTTACTGTACTGTCTGTGACACTTGCTCTTCAGGTGTTCATTAGCTGCAAGCACAGGCTTATGGTCACCTGCTCCTCAGGAGACCATCTTGCAGCACAGTCAGTGGTCCCTGCCCCTCAGGTGTCCACTGGCTGCAGTACAATCTGATTCCCTGCTCCTCAGGGAATCCTCGGCTGCAGTTCAATCATAATCATTTATTCCATCTGTTACCTCATTTGCAGCCCAGTCAGTGGTCCACTGGCTGCAGTGCATTCTGATTCCCTGCTCCTTAGGGAATCCTTGGCTGCAGTAGTGTCTGTGTCTCTCGCTTCTCGGGAGATAACTTCTCTGATTATATACTGTTGCACCAAACACAATACCACATTGGGTGTCCTGTGTCTAGCTATACTAGTATTATTGGTGATCCTGCAGATCACCACATAATCAGGTATAGCATCTGTATTATTGGTGATATTGCAGATCACCAATAATCAGAAAAATCTGTGTTGCTGACACCAATCGTTACATAGCATCTGCTAGTATTAAAAGGTAACGGGCGGGGATCACTCACCTCTTCTGCGTTCCAGCGTGCGCTCCACTGACGTCACTTCCTGCAACGCCGTCCACTTACAATACAGTAGGCGGCGTTGCAGGAAGTGACGTCAGTGGAGCGCACACTGGAATGCGGAAGAGGTGAGTGAAACCCGCCCGTTACCTCTTAATACTAGCCGATGCTAGTTACCTTTTTAAAGCTGGAGGGGAGCAGAGGTCGGGGGACCCAGGTGAGGGAGGGGGGGATCCGACCCCGCTCCCCGCCGCTTTGCCCAATACCCCCGTCCTGCCCGCTACCCCTCCAGCTGGGTGCCCCCCCTCCCCCACCGCTGTTCAGCTGAGCACCATGAGGTGCACGGATGGGTTCGAGCAGAACCCGAACACCCCGATATTCGGGGAATAACGAACAGTGGCGAACACTGTTCGATTAACACTAGTTGTTAATAGTATTTTTTCTATTATACATGTGACGTGCCAAGTAGATCTGAGCATTTGTATCACAATGTCAAAAAGGTTGGGAACCACTGTCCTAGGAGATATCTCAGGAGAACAGGTGAATTGCATATGGGCCTGTGTGTGTGTGCGTGCGCACATGCGGAAGGAGGATGAAAGGGGGGGGGGGGCACAAAAATCAGTTTTCGCTCAGGGCGCTGTGAAACCTAAGGCCGGCCCTGCGTAGACCCTCCAGCTTGTCGGGGCCGCACTCCTCCTCTAGCACAAGCATGGTCACGCTTGTGCACAAGCGTCTCTGGCTTACAGCGCAGACTCGGCCATCGGAGCAGGTTATCCACCACCAGCAGGGGCAGACATAGGCCAGTGCAGCCGCACAGGGGCCCCATGCCCTCTAGGGCCCATGCAGCTGCAGCATGATTATATTGTAGGCTCTCCTCTATGTATTTCTCTCTGAAAGGAGGAACAGTGATATTTGCTTGTGGCCCAGTCATACACAAGTATGATGGGCTCTTTTACGCCATAAAACGTGATATGCAATCGCAAACCTCAAACACGTTTTGCATATCCCATTTTGCGATTGTCACTATGTTGGCCTCAGTCTATATGCAGGAAAAATGCAGCAGAGCTACGATTGCCTTTTCAGTAAATCGCAAATGCGAATTCCAATAGTAACTTTACTGTACTTGCATTTGGAAAATCGCAAGCAGGGGCGTAACTAAAAATCGCTGGGCCCCCCTGCAAAACTTTGGATGGGTCCCCTCTCCCTGCACACTGAATAGGGTCTGTCTACAAATCTATGTCTACAAAATTTTTTATGATTCATTATCAGTGGCTGAGCAGATGCAGTCAATTAGAACAATTATGCAGAGAGCAGAAAGCTTTTTCTCTATTTGCCCTTAGTTGTTAGTCTCTCAGGATGGGGCCTCCTGTGGCTTCAGGGCCCCCGCGGCTGCATCCCTTGCAGAGTCTATTGTTACGCCCCTGATCGCCTCTATGCGCTGTCTGATGTCGTGCGTGTCGGCCACCTGCACGCATTTCCAAAACGCGGCTGGAAATGCGTGCAGTGTGAACGGGGCCTGAAACAATACCAATTGCCTGGCAGTCCTGATGATCTCTTTGGCTGCAGTAGTGGCTGAATCACCCACCTGAAACAAGCATGCAGCTAATCCAGTCTGACTTCAGTCAGAGCACCTGATCTGCATGCTTGTTGAGGGGCTGTGGCTAAAAGTATTAGAGACACAGGATTAGCAGGAGAGTAAGGCAATTGGTATTGTTTTAAAAGGAAAAAGCCATATCCTTCTCAGTTTACATTCCCTTTAAAGAGAACCTGAACTGAAATAAAAAGTTACAATAACCATACACAGGTCATACTTACCTCCTGTGTAGTCTACTGTGATCAATGGAATTCTCCATCCTCCGTTTTAAAACTGGCCATAACCCCATAACAGCTTCCTGGCCTGGCCATAGGGAAACATGGACATTGCCTTGCACATTCAGCTTTAACGGACAGCTGCTAAAATATAACTGACAGCAACTGGTATATTTCAGTTCTGACAAAATATTGGCCTTAATTCACTAAGATCATGCTGGAGATAATAAGGCAAGAGAAACCTTACTTCCACGTAGTGAGAGAGTTATCTTATCTCTTCATTCCTTAAGTTACCTCCTCTGTAGTTAAGTTTCCTCCTGTAGTAATTTTCACACACAGTTAATTAACAGCCTGTCTTTAACTTTAGAATTCTGGAGTTATTTTAAGGATTGAAGAGTTAACTTAAAGACAAAAAAGAGTTAATTTTCGGTTTGCCTGAGGTAAAATGTTTCCTGAATACAACATGCCTTATCACCATGGTGATAACTCTAGAAACGTTATTAAAGACAGGAGATAAGCTTAGTGAATTGAGGCCATTGTCAGAACTGGAAGGGATCACGGTTATAAGAAATTGGTGAGCTTCTGAGAGGAACTGGCGGTGAGGTTAGTATGTAATTTGCAGCTACGTCATGTGTTTCTTTTATATAATTTTACTCGCTTCAGGTTCCCTTTAAGCCTGGTACATATTCTCAATTATGTAACAAGTCGATTTTGTAAGCCGCGCTTATAGATCTCAGTTAAATTAGACTAACAGAGTAAGTAGCAAGACAAAGTTAAAAATCAATTTACACCTGAGGTCTCAGTGACACTTTAGTAGGTGGTGCGTTCCAGTATTGTAACTTCCTCCAGTCACAGTTTACAAATATCCCATATACTGGCGCTCTTAGTCCAAACAGATCGCACCGTGTCCAGCAACACTATGTCAATCTTCTAGACGATTTTTACACCTTTAAATAGAAAACACACAAGCAGAGCATATCATAGTGCAGGGTTTTCTATAATTGCTTGACACCTCCGTGCTCCCATATACCACACACTTATTGCACCACCAGTGCCAGCAACCACTATCTTCCAGGGGTGGGGTCACGTCACACACACACCCCTTATGTCCCTGCTCACCAGATAAACTCTTTATATTTGCGTATCTCTCCACGACGTATCTTCTATCACATGGACCTCATAAAGATAAAAAACCTCATCATGTGTAAAAACGTTTAATAAGAAGCTTCTCGCTTAAAAACATTACATGCGTACATAAAAATCCTCTTGGTATTTAAGCCCATAACATAATCACCGTTGCCTCCGGGAACTTTTCCGGTCTCGGCTGCGTGTGTTCCTACTTCCTAGTCCAGCGCGTCTCTCTCTAGGCTCCGCCCTACCGGTTTCGTCATCCACAATGACTCATCAGGGGCTAGGGAGCATGCGCTGGATACGTGTGTTATATGGCTGAAATCCGTTCAGCTTACCCCACCCACCTCCCTCCTATTGGTTAAACCCGCTCTATGTTCTATAGCCCAATCCGGAACGTTTCCCGGAGTTCACATACATTCCAACATTTACATTTCCCTACCTCCCACCAAGTATGAGATTTATTCCTATACAGAATTGTGCCTATTTGCCCCTTTGTTATGCAAAAACATATTTCGTACTACGTGCGCGCATATGGACACTGCTGCGCGTGCGTTAAATCCGAGACTAGTACCGTACTATCTCTACCGTCCTCTTTGTATTAGCATCTCAGTTCGTATAAACACTCCTCTGTCCAGCGGTCCGCTACATTTAAGCGTCTATTTGACATTTTCTCCGCGTTTTTCTCCGTTGTCTCGTTAGTGTTGAATTTCAATATACCATTTAACCTAATAGCGTCTAACCGTCGTGGGTCCACCTTTTTTAGAACCCATACTTATATGTTTTTGCGTTATGATTTTCCTATTCCTGTTTTTACCTATGGACATAACTTTTATTTCCATTGTGCCTATACCATGATTACCATACTCCATATCCCACATACAATTTATAACTCCTTTAACTATTTCCGATAGTGCAAACATAAACAAAGAAAATAAAAATAATAATAAAAATTAATATTCAACCTTAGTGTATATTTATAACTGCTAACTCCTCCATAAGTGCTTAATAGGTACTAGTGCATCATCTCTACATCCTACATACAGTATCATATATTCTGTGCGCTATTGATCCCTTTAAGGTCATTTTTCCCATCAGTGCTAACCATATATTTATTAATATTCCAATATCTACATTCTACCCATCACACCATTATTGCCCATCAGTGTTAACCATATATGTATTATTAATCCGTATATCTACATACTGCATCAGTGTTCCCTATATGGTATTCCTCATTATTACTTACATTCTGTGCTCATATTTCCCACTACCCATTCAAAGTTCCATATGTACATTGGTATTCCGTGTATCTACTTCCTACATTAATATATTCCTCACTGTTGCTTACATTCTGTGCTCATATCTTCAATTACGTTGATATTCATCTACATTCTGTATTAATTTTCGTGTAATATGTCCCTCCCTGTTACTTACATTCTGTCCCCATATCTTCAATTACCCTTTCATAGTGCTCTTATCCCAGTGTTTTATCAATCGTTTAGTCAAAAAACAGTTTATATCTATGTCTATATTTAGCCCCTGTGGTTCCAAGGTTTTCAACATATATATCCATTTTGTTTCTTTTTTGCAGATCTCTCTTAATCTATGGCAGCCTCTCCAGTTTGGCTCCAGCTTTTCTATTCCATATATCTGCATATCTTTTGGATCACAGTTGTGTTTTTGTTTAAAGTGTCTAGGGACACTATGGTTATCATGTCCTTTACTTATTTTGTACACATGTTCCCCCATTCTTTCCTTTAGTGGGCGCGTTGTTCTGCCTATGTACTGATTTCCACATGTACACACTAGCAGATATACGACATGATTGCTGTTACATGTGATAAATTGATCGATTTTAAACTCCTTCTTCGTTATTTCAGATCTGAATTGTGTTGTTTTTCGGGTGAGGCCCATTTTGCAGGCCTTACAAGTCCTACATGGAAAGAAGCCTTTCTCTTGCCAGCCCTGCAGTTTAGCTTTTTTAGGTGGGTCCACACAGCTTGGCACCAATTTGTCTCTCAGATTAGGTGCCCTACGGTAAATAAACTTAGGTTTGGGAGGGAGACATCTTTTGAGACTAACGTCATTCACCAGAATAGGCCAGTGCTTTCTGAAGATTTTTTCCACCTCCTTGTACTGATTAGAATATTCAGTTATGAATGCCACCTGTGGGATTTCTTCCTGTTTATGGTTATTTCTCAGCAGAACTTCCCTATCCTTTCGTCCTATCTCCTTTATAGCTATATTTAGTTCCGTTTCCTTGTAACCTTTTTCCATAAATCTTTTTTTTATTATTTCTTTTTAATATTAATTTTTATTATTATTTTTATTTTCTTTGTTTATGTTTGCACTATCGGAAATAGTTAAAGGAGTTATAAATTGTATGTGGGATATGGAGTATGGTAATCATGGTATAGGCACAATGGAAATAAAAGTTATGTCCATAGGTAAAAACAGGAATAGGAAAATCATAACGCAAAAACATATAAGTATGGGTTCTAAAAAAGGTGGACCCACGACGGTTAGACGCTATTAGGTTAAATGGTATATTGAAATTCAACACTAACGAGACAACGGAGAAAAACGCGGAGAAAATGTCAAATAGACGCTTAAATGTAGCGGACCGCTGGACAGAGGAGTGTTTATACGAACAGAGATGCTAATACAAAGAGGACGGTAGAGATAGTACGGTACTAGTCTCGGATTTAACGCACGCGCAGCAGTGTCCATATGCGCGCACGTAGTACGAAATATGTTTTTGCATAACAAAGGGGCAAATAGGCACAATTCTGTATAGGAATAAATCTCATACTTGGTGGGAGGTAGGGAAATGTAAATGTTGGAATGTATGTGAACTCCGGGAAACGTTCCGGATTGGGCTATAGAACATAGAGCGGGTTTAACCAATAGGAGGGAGGTGGGTGGGGTAAGCTGAACGGATTTCAGCCATATAACACACGTATCCAGCGCATGCTCCCTAGCCCCTGATGAGTCATTGTGGATGACGAAACCGGTAGGGCGGAGCCTAGAGAGAGACGCGCTGGACTAGGAAGTAGGAACACACGCAGCCGAGACCGGAAAAGTTCCCAGAAGCAACGGTGATTATGTTATGGGCTTAAATACCAAGAGGATTTTTATGTACGCATGTAATGTTTTTAAGCGAGAAGCTTCTTATTAAACGTTTTTACCCATGATGAGGTTTTTATCTTTATGAGGTCCATGTGATAGAAGATACGTCGTGGAGAGATACGCAAATATAAAGAGTTTATCTGGTGAGCAGGGACATAAGGGGTGTGTGTGTGACGTGACCCCACCCCTGGAAGATAGTGGTTGCTGGCACTGGTGGTGCAATAAGTGTGTGGTATATGGGAGCACGGAGGTGTCAAGCAATTATAGAAAACCCTGCACTATGATATGCTCTGCTTGTGTGTTTTCTATTTAAAGGTGTAAAAATCGTCTAGAAGATTGACATAGTGTTGCTGGACACGGTGCGATCTGTTTGGACTAAGAGCGCCAGTATATGGGATATTTATATTCTCAATTATGATTGGCCACTATCACTGACCAATTTACCACCTTCATGCAGTATGAGGGTCAACAGATCTTGAATACTATGAGCAGGTAAACCCCCGTACTATTTCTATGTGGTAATGTGTGGTGTTTGCACTAACTTTAAATATCCTCTGGGGGATGGGGGGGAGGGGTGTCTATCAGTGATGCATTATAATGGTAATATTGATCTGGGAGCAATTTGTGATTTAAAGTCCACTTATTCACTTATGTAAATAAAAGAGCTTAGGAATGAGGTAGTCTGTATTACACATGTGATTTAGCGATGATTGTAGTCTCTTGTTAGTCTTTAGCGCCACCAAGTGGGCTTTAGAAGTAAAATACCCACACTAAGGGAACCACTGGTAAATAGCAATAGAAATATTAATATCTCTCTTAACAGGTTCACTTTAAAGGACCACTATCACAAAAAAAATTGTAAAATTGAAAATACCGGTTAACATATACAACTCAGTATATGTACAAAACCACAGCGCTAATTGGCACTTTCCTCAGTACTCTGCAGGTCACCACAGTGCTCAAGAAAAGTATATGTGGGTGACCATCACTAAAAAAGCACAGATATAGGTCACTTGTTGCGCAAATAAAACCACAATTTTATTCCAATCCACAAACAAATTGCCTATACATTCACTTACCTCAGGGGTCCTTTCAACCGGGACCCTTAGCTAGAGATGGCCCAAACTGTTCGCCGGTGAACGGTTCCTGGCTAACTTCCGTGGTTTGCGATCGCTGAAAACCGCAAACTTTTGCGGCAGTCCGGTTCGCCCCCATAGTGCATCATTAAGGTCAACTTTGACCCTCTACATCATAGTCAGCAGGCACATTGTAGCCAATTAGGCTACACTCCCTCCTGGACCCCCCCCCCCCTTATAAAAGGCAGGCAGCGTCAGGCATTGGACTCACTTGTGTGCCTGCAGTAATTAGAGAAGGGAGAGCTGCTGCAGACTCTCATAGGGAAAGCTTAGTTAGGCTCTTGTAGGCTTGTTAGCTTGCTCCTTGCTGATTCTTATTGCTAAAAAAGCACCCCTCAACAGCTCTTTTGAGAGCTTATGTTGTTCTTGTGATTTTTTTTTGTGTGTGGCCCACTTGCATTATATACAGCCCTGTCAGTCAGTTGCAGCTGGCCTTTGGCACCTTAATTCTCACTGTGCCACTGCCAGGCCCAGCACATTCAGTGACAACCTGTGTGTGTGACAGGCAGCTGCACATTTGTAATCCCATCCCAATCACTGCACCTGTTCACTGTTCAGTGCACCTACCTACCTATACCTACGTGAGGGCACGCATTGTTAATACCACCAGTCATTGCACCTGTTCATGGTACGTGTGTGTGTGTGTGTGTGTGTGTGTGTGTGTGTGTGTGTGTGTGTGTGTGTGTGTGTGTGTGTGTGTGTGTGTGTGTGTGTGTGTGTGTGTGTGTGTGTGTGTGTGTGTGTGTGTGTGTGTGTGTGTGTGTGTGTGTGTGTGTGTGTGTGTGCGACAGGCAGCTGCACATTTGTAATACCAATCACTGCAACCTGTTCACTGCACCTGTGTAACCGCACATTGTATTGGTCAAGTCAGTGCATACCTTTCACTTCATCCCCCCTAATATGGACAAAACAAAAGGCAGAGCCAGAGGCAGGCCACCTGGCAGGTCTGTTCGAGGTCGCACTGTCGTGATTTCGTGTGGCCCTCAACCAAAGTACAGTGTTCAGAAGAAGGAACGTGCCATCAACCCCCAATATTGTCAGGACGTAGTTGACTATTTAACACAGAACACCTCATCTTTCTCAGCTTCCGCACAGAAATGTGACATATCTTCCTCCTCCTGCTCTGATTCTGGCACCCCACTTAACACTCAGTTGGCTGCCGAATTAGCCATCACCCCAGGGCTCAGTGGTGTGGAAATTTTTTGTGTGTCTGCCTCAGATGAGAGCAATGCCATCTGTACTCTCTGCCACAGAAAATTGAGCCGTGGAAAGACCAAGACCTGCGTAGGGACAACTACCTTACGAAGGCACATGATGAAAAAGCACAAACTGCAATGGGATGACCACCTGAGGAAAAGCAGCACACAAAAGCAAAGCCACACACCGCAGTGGAAGATACCAGGCCGCAATTTTTTCTCAAAAAAGGTGATACCTAAACTGTACCGTGAAGTTGAAAGGCAAGTGGTGACATCTCTGGCACACAGCATTGGGTCCATCTGACCACGGATGCCTGGTCTGCAAAGCACGCTCAGGCCTACCTGAAGACTAAGTCAGTCCCCACACACAGCATCTCTGCCTGCACGCCGTGTGACTGCCTGCCCCAAGACTAAGTCGGTCCCCACACAGCATCTCTGCCTGCAGGCCTCTTGACTGCCTTCTCCGCCACCACCAACAGGGTCCACCAGGACTCTAGGCGGATTACTGAATTTTTAAGGCCGCTGCTAGCAGCGGCCACTGTAATAATTTTTCTGCTGCGTGTACATGCCTGCCTAATTTTTCTGGCTGCACTGCGGCTGCAACAACAAAACAAAAGGCATGTGCGTGTCAATTCCCCTTCGTGATCGTTACCTTGCCGTGGTAAAGGGGCTTGCGTATCACAATGAAGCAATGATTGTTGGCTATATGAGTGTCTCGGAGGTGGCACACCAAAGATAATAAGGTCGTTGCTTCATTGTGGACAGACCAAATTCGATCAGCTGGACAATCACTGTTGTTCTGTCATTGAGCTACCTCAGCCTGGCGACCATATGGGCTTGAAAACCGCTATCGCCTGCACTCTTGCCATGGTGCGCACCAGTCCAGCACGGCCGTCACAACACAAACAGCTGTTTGCGGTGCGTTACACAATGAGTTTGGTGTGTCAGTGTGAAGCAGTACTCTAATTACACTCCCTGATTGATGTATACACATGCAAGATGTTTTAAAGCACTTTAGGCCTCCAATTTAGCATGCAATGTGATTTCTGCCCTTAAAACGCTGCTTTGCGTCAAATCCAGATTTTTCCCCGGGACTTTTGGCGTCTATCCCACTCATCCATGCAAAAACTCAGATGTTAGACCCCTTGAAACATCTTTTCCATCACTTTTGTGGCCAGCATAAATGTTTCTAGTTTTCAAAGTTCGCCTCCCCATTGAAGTCTATTGCGGTTCGCGAAAGTTCGCCAACATTTGCGGAGGTTCGCGAACCCGGTTTACGGACCTAAAATCGGAGGTTCGGGTCATCTCTACCCTTAGCATACACAGCACATATAGCGTGACAGTGCGCACAGAAACATCCTGATGTTGTCAGCAATGCCCAGTCTCCAGTTCCTACCGGTTTCGGCCTTTCTCTGTCTTCAGAGAACACTGGAGACAGGGCTAAGTGAATGTATACACAAATTTCTTGTGGATTGAAATAAAATTGTGGTTTTATTTGAGCAACAAGTGACCTATATCTGTGCTTTTTTGGTGATGGTCACCCACATATACTTTTCTTGAGCACTGTGGTGACCTGCAGATAGTGTTGGGCGAACAGTGTTCGCCACTGTTCGGGTTCTGCAGAACATCACCCTGTTCGGGTGATGTTCGAGTTCGGCCGAACATCTGATGGTGTTCGGCCAAACTGTTCGGCCATATGGCCGAACTAAGAGCGCATGGCCGAACGTTCCCCGAACGTTCGGCTAGCGCTGTGATTGGCCGAACGGGTCACGTGTAGTGTTGGGCGAACATCTAGATGTTCGGGTTCGGGCCGAACATAGTCGCGATGTTCGGGTGTTCGAGCCGAACTCCGAACATAATGGAAGTCCATGGGGACCCGAACTTTCGTGCTTTGTAAAGCCTCCTTACATGCTACATACCCCAAATTTACAGGGTATGTGCACCTTGGGAGTGGGTACAAGAGGAAAAAAATTTAGCAAAGAGAGCTTATAGTTTTTGAGAAAATCGATTTTAAAGTTTCAAAGGGAAAACTGACTTTTAAATGCAGGAAATGGTTTTCTTTGCACAGGTAACATGCTTTTTGTCGGCATGCAGTCATAAATGTAATACAGATAAGAGGTTCCAGTAAAAGGGGCCGGTAACGCTAACCCAGCAGCAGCACACGTAATGGAACAGGAGGAGGGCGGCGCAGGAGGAGAAGGCCACGCTTTGAGACACAACAACCCAGGCCTTGCATGAGGACAAGAAGCGTGCGGATAGCAATTTGCATTTTGTCGCCATGCAGTCATAAATGTAATACAGATGAGAGGTTCAATAAACAATAAACAGTAATTGGTGTTGTCCAGAATGCGCACAATGCGTGGGTCGCGTTCAATGCAGTCCTAGGCCTAAGAGGTCATAGCCTAGGGTCACAAAAACCTGTTTATTTGGGCAATTTCAATGGTGGCGAGTCTGACGTACATAAATCGCAGCAATGGCCGTTAGCAACGTCTGAATCTCACGAAATGTCTCATGCAGGTAGAAGACATATTGTTAGACTTGGGCTCCAAAGATGGGTTCCCTACATCTCTGCAAACCAGAGTTACAGGGCTCCAAATTTGGTAAAATCCCCCATAGGCTTTCATTGGGCCTCCTATTTACAGTTTAAAAATCTCACATCTTTTCAAAGGGCAATTGCTCAGCAGTGGCAAATTTTCTAGCATTGTAGGGACCCTTAGGGGGAACATGACTGGTGAGTTTCGGACCCCTAGGCCAAAGAGGTCATAGCCTAGGGTCACAAAAACCTGTTTATTTGGGCAATTTCAATGGTAGTTATGCTGACGTACATAAATCTCAGCCATGGCCGTTAGCAACGTCTGAATTTCACGAAATGTCTCATGCAGGTAGAAGACATATTGTTAGACTTGGATTCCAAAGATGGGGTCTTTGAAATGGTGTGAGATTTTGGAACGGTAAATAGTAGGCCCAATGAAAGCCTATGGGGGATTTTACCAATTTTGGAGCCCTGTAACTCTGGTTTGCAGAGATGTAGAGACCCCATCTTTGGAATCCAAGTCTAACAATATGTCTTCTACCTGCATGAGACATTTCGTGAGATTCAGACGTTGCTAACGGCCATGGCTGAGATTTATGTACGTCAGCATCACTACCATTGAAATTGCCCAAATAAACAGGTTTTTGTGACCCTAGGCTATGACCCCTTTGGCCTAGGGGCCCGAAAACTCACCAGTCATGTTCCCCCTAAGGGTCCCTACAATGCTAGAAAATTTGCCACTGCTGAGCAATTGCCCTTTGAAAAGATGTGAGATTTTGGAAAGTGAAATAGGGAGGCAATGAAAGCCTATAGGGGATTTTACCAATATTGGACCCCTGTAACTCTGGTTTGCAGAGATGCAGGGACCCCATCTTTGGAATCCAAGTCTAACAATATGTCTTCTACCTGCATGAGACATTTCGTGAAATTCAGACGTTGCTAACGGCCATGGCTGAGATTTATGTACGTCAGCATAACTACCATTGAAATTGCCCAAATAAACAGGTTTTTGTGACCCTAGGCTATGACCTCTTTGGCCTAGGGGTCCGAAACTCACCAGTCATGTTCCCCCTAAGGGTCCCTACAATGCTAGAATATTTGCCACTGCTGAGCAATTGCCCTTTGAAAAGATGTGAGATTTTGGAACTGTAAATAGGAGGCCCAATGAAAGCCTATGGGGGATTTTACCAAATTTGGAGCCCTGTAACTCTGGTTTGCAGAGATGTAGGGAACCCATCTTTGGAGCCCAAGTCTAACAATATGTCTTCTACCTGCATGAGACATTTCGTGAGATTCAGACGTTGCTAACGGCCATTGCTGCGATTTATGTACGTCAGACTCGCCACCATTGAAATTGCCCAAATAAACAGGTTTTTGTGACCCTAGGCTATGACCTCTTCGGCCTAGGACTGCATTGAACGCGACCCACGCATTGTGCGCATTCTGGACAACACCAATTACTGTTTATTGAACCTCTCATCTGTATTACATTTATGACTGCATGGCGACAAAATGCAAATTGCTATCCGCACGCTTCTTGTCCTCATGCAAGGCCTGGGTTGTTGTGTCTCAAAGCGTGGCCTTCTCCTCCTGCGCCGCCCTCCTCCTGTTCCATCACGTGTGCTGCTGCTGGGTTAGCGTTACCGGTCCCTTTTCCTGGAACCTCTTATCCGTATTACATTTATGACTGCATGCCGACAAAAAGCATGTTACCTGTGCAAAGAAAACAGACATTTACCGCATTTAAAAGACAGTTTTCCCTTTGAAACTTTAAAATCGATTTTCTCAAAAACTATAAGCTCTTTTTGCTAAATTTTTTTTCCTCTTGTACCCACTCCCAAGGTGCACATACCCTGTAAATTTGGGGTATGTAGCATGTAAGGAGGCTTTACAAAGCACAAAAGTTCGGGTCCCCATTGACTTCCATTATGTTCGGAGTTCGGCTCGAACACCCGAACATCGCGGCCATGTTCGGCCTGTTCGGCCCGAACCCGAACATCTAGATGTTCGCCCAACACTACCTGCAGAGTACTGAGGAGAGTGCCAAAGCGCTGTGGTTTTGTACATAAGCCGATTGATACCATACTGGAAGTGGTTACCAGAAGTGGCTGGCAACAAGTTTAAATTTATTGGAAGGAGTGCCTATATTTCTTACTACTGTGAATACAAATAAGTATGTTTCCTTCAGAGTAAAATGCGCTATAAATTACTTTTCTCCTATGTAGCGGTCACTTACCGTAGGTAGTAGAAATCTGATGAAACTGACAGGTTTTTGACTAGTCCGTCTCTTCATGAGGGATTCTCGGTATATTATTTATTCATTACAAAAGCACTCCCTGGAATGGATCTATACAAAGATGCAGTTCGCCCCCCCCCCCCATTTGTTTGCACACTATTCTGGCAGTTGGACTGAGCAATTGCCGGTCACTACGTGCTTTTGAAAATATAGAAATCCCTGAGAATACCCCATGAGGAGATGGGTTAGTGCAAAACCTGTCACTTCTGCCAGATTTCTACTACCTACAGTAAATGACAGCAAAATAGGACAAAATTAAGGGTAGCCATACACTGGTCGATTTGCCATCAGATTCGTCCAACAGACAGATCCCTATCTGATCGAATCTGATCAGAGAGGGATCGTATGGCTACCTTTACTGCAAACAGATTGTGAACCGATTTCAGCCTGAAACCGTTCACAATCTGTGGCGGTGGTGGTGCTGCCGCCGCTCAACTCCCCCCCCCCCCCCCCCCCCCCCATACATTACCTGCTCCGCCGGCGCGACTCCAGTCCCCAGGTCTCCGCTGTCTTCTCCGCTCTGGTCTCCAGGTCCAGCATGCTTTACTTCTTCCTGCCCGGCAGGAAGTTTAAACAGTAGAGCGCCCTCTACTGTTTAAACTTCCTGCCTGGCAGGAGGAACTGAAGCATGCCGGAGACCAACACGGAGACGGAGCAGCGGTGACCGGGGGCAGTCGCGCCGACGGAGCAGGTAATGTATTGCCGCTCTATTGCGTCGGTCGTCGGGCACTTGAACGCCGCTAGCGACGCGCTCCCTACCCACGGGTGACCGACGGTAATTTTCCGCACGGAGCGATCGATGGGATCGGACGAAATGGATCGAAATTCGGCATGTAACGCGAACGATTGGCAGCAGATTCGATCCCAGTGATCGAATCTGCTGTCGAAACGGAGGCAAATCGGGCCAGTGTATGGCCAGCTTTATGCTTCATACACACTTGAGATAAAAGTCTTTGGAAAAGGCAAGATCACAGACCAATTTTACCCCCTTCCATGTAGTATGAGAGCCATACTCTACACAGTCTATTCTATGGAGCTGAACTCCCCATCAGATAAAATCTTTGCAAGATGCTGCACACAAAGATGCCCGTACACACTCAAGAGATCATTATCTGCAAAAGATCTGTTCCTGCAAGAAATCCATTCCTGCAAAATGCATTCATAGTCTATGAGATCTGCAGATCATCATACACACCTTGTTTAACAGACTTCATCTGCATATCTGGCAATCATCTGCAGATCTGAAAATCCATCCTGGTGGATCTGATCTGCAGATGATTGTCTGTTAAACAAGGTGTGTATGAGGATCTGCACATATAGACTATGAATGCATTTTGCAGGAACGGATCTTTTGCAGGAACAGATCTTATGCAGATAATGATCTTGAGAGTGTGCGGGCATCTTTGTGTGCAGCGTCCTGCAAAGATTTAATCTGATGGGGAGTTCAGCTCCATAGAATAGACTGTGTAGAGTATGGCTCTCATACTACATGGAAGGGGGTAAAATTGGTCTGTGATCTTTCCTTTTCCAAAGACTTTTATCTCAAGTGTGTATGAAGCATTACTTTTGTCCTATTTTGCTGTCATTTACTGTAGGTAGTAGAAATCTGGCAGAAGTGACAGGTTTTGCACTAACTCATCTCCTCATGAAGCATAAAGGTGGAGGCTGTGAGCTGGTGGTGGGTGCTGGGCACAGATGAGCCTGCCATTTTCCCTGTACATGCAAAATGCCCAGCACCCACCACCAGCTCACAGTCTCCACCTTTATGGTATGTGTACCTCTCCATTATTGCATGTGTCAATATGTAATACCACCCTTTGGAATAAAAGACAGTTCACAGTGGTGCCGACTTTTCCACCCTTTGTCCACTCCTTCCATTGATTGCATTCATTCAGTTTGAGCACACTGACTGTGCCAAAGGGCAGGAAGGCTGTATCCCTTGCCATTTTCCCTCCGTGTATGCAAAAAATGAGCTGTAGTGCCAACTCTCCCCCTCTTCCTTGTGTTTTCCCTATATAGTTATTTGTGTGCTAGGCACTGTACATACCCATGTCTATCTCATCATGTCACTTGTCACTTTGGGCATCCTTTAAAGTGTATCCGAGATAAACTTTTACTCATTGCATAATTGTGTTTCTTTTATATAGTTTATAGGGCATTAAGCCAAATACTTTTTTTTATTTTGCTTTAATACTCTAATTCCCTATAAACGAAAACAAGCCTCGCCCGCAGCTTCTCCAGAGTGCCTTGGCACTCTGAGCCTTAGTAGCAAGGGCTTATAGAAGTTCAGTCTGAGCACTAGGAGGAGGTTACTAGCCAGATATTTCAGAGGCAGAGGGGAGGAGGGGGGTGAAATTTTCACAGGCTGAGGGCTGGAGATGCTATCAGCTTGAGTGTATGTACTGTGACATACAGAACATGGCTGCCCTCATTGTATCACAGGAATAAATAATCATAAACTGTTGAAGCTGTTTGCAGCTAGATTTGCTGTGTAAACTACCTAACTTTAGATAAGATATATAGACAAGTTACTTGTTATGGTTAGTTTTTCATCTTGTGTCCACTTTAAAGTATGCTAGAGCTCAAATCTATAAATGATTGACCCTTTTTATCGCTTTCCTGCTCCAGGAAGCCATATACTGACAGGAAAGTATTTTATGGCTGTAATTACTTATAAACGAGGGTTATACTATAGTCTGACCCTGTCTCGACCCGGATAGAAATTGTCACTTGCATACCCGATGTTTAACTTTCAGGCAGAGAAAGAGAGAACATAGCCTAGTTATTTGTGTGCTAGGCACTATATACACACATGTCTATCTCATCATGTCACATGTCACCTCAGTTGTCCTTTAAAAGGAAGGTAACTATAAGTTTACCTTCAGTAATGACAACATTCAAAGTTTAGACAGTTTTATTAACCTCTTGAGGACCAGAGGTTTATACCCGCCTTGTGACCAGGCCATTTTTTACAATTCAACATCTCACAACTTTATCAGTTTATTGCTCGGTCATACAACTTGCCACCCAAATGAATTTTACCTCCTTTTCTTCTCACAAATAGAGCTTTCTTTTTGTGGTATTTGATTGCTGCTGCTATTTTTACTTTTTATTATTTTAATCAAAAAATTTGGTTAAAAAAAAACAAACAAAAAAAAACAACACACACAGATAAGTTTCCCACTTAATTGGCCCTAGACTATGTTACATACACTACTCAATACATAAATAGACATATGCCTATGGTAGGGATTATATTGTGAACCACTCCGAGGGACAGTTAAGTGACAAGACTATACTCTGTACATCGCGCAATAAGATGTCAGCGCTATATAAATATTTAAATAATTACCTAAAAAAAAAAAAACACAGCCTGCCAGTGCCGATCATTGGCTGGCAGGCTGATCGCTGGGGCCAACTGCGTAAACTGATAGGAGTTCGTGCTTGTGCGAGCGCAAGCTCACGTCAAATCTTGTTCCCTGTGAGATGATGAATATATGCGTCATGGAGAAACTAGAGAGACACTGACCCATCACTATTACGCGACAGGCGGTTGGCAACTGGTTAATAAAGTAAAAAACAACACAATTCCTCAGAGATAGATACAGCTTTAAACAAGACTTATTTACCTGAGGATGTGGCTTCAGGCCACGGTCTAAACCTTGAACGTTATCATTGAAGGTAAGCTTCTAGTTACGTTCCTTTTAAAGGAAACATCCAAGGACCTAAAAAAAAATAGGTTCTACTTACCGGGGGCTTCCTCCAGCCCCTGGCAGCTGCCATTTCCCTTGCTGCAGCTCCGGGGTTCTGGGATTCGCTTAATTTCAGAAGTCGCCCTCGCCATGCCGGCCTCTACTGCGCCTGCACAAGCGCTGCTGTCCATCACTCCTATGTGTACTGGAGTGTATTGCGCAGGCACAAAATTACCAGACTACGTGGGAGTGATTGACAGCGGCATTCACGCAGGCGCAGTAGAGGCTGACCTGGCGAGGTCACCTTCTGAAACGGAGCGGATTTTACTTGTTTTTTTTTTGTTTTTGTTTTTTACACGTGCAGCACTAGGGCTACAGGGCTATTGGGGGAACAAATAGGAAGGGGGACAGGAGCCCTGCCTAGGTGTATTTTATGCCTCATTACGATTGTTTTCTGGTAAAACATTGCCACATTACGATTATTTTCTGGTAAAACATTGCTGCATTACGATTATTTTCTAGTGAAACGCCGCCCACATTACGATTAATTTCTGGAGAAATGCTGCCCACATTCTGATTATTTTCTGGTGAAAAATTGCCGAATTACGATTATTTTCTTGTGAAACATTGCTGCATTTCGATTTTTTTCTGGTGAAACATTGCTGCATTACGATTATTTTCTGGTGAAACATTGCCAAATTACGATTATTTTCTGGTGAAACATTGCTGCATTACGGTTATTTTCTGGTGAAACATTGCCACATTACAATGATTTTCTGGTGAAACATTGCCACATTACAATGATTTTCTGGTGAAACATTGCTGCATTACAGTGATTTTCTGGTGAAACATTGCTGCATTACGATTATTTTCATGGGGGGTGGGGGGGGGGGGGGCAGCACGGGGCGGGGGGGGGGGGGGGGTTGGGGAGTCACAGGTTTTCTTCCCTGGAGGGACAAAATGGCTAGAGGCAAGTCTGTACACACGATACAATTTCCCGTCAGATTACGCGTCTATCGGACGGGAAATTGCATCGTGTGCTCCCAGCATCAAAGTGTTTACTGGCAAATCTGAGAGCACTTTGAGCTACTGCTAGATAAGATCATCACACATTGTGTTGTGCTGATAACACCAAATAGATACTAGTGTAGAATTGTCCAACAGGATTATCCAGTCTGTCTGGCAGGAGGCAATGTCTGAGGGAGGCGTGAGAACTCCAGAGGCCCACTTTCCAACCTCACTAGACATGCACAGCTATGATGAGAGCTTCAGAGGTCCACCTTCCACCCTCACTGGACATGCACAACTATGGTGAGAGCTTCAGAGGTCCACCTTCCACCCTCACTAGACATGCACAACTAAGGTGAGAGCTTCAGAGGTCCACCTTCCATCCTCATTAGACATGCACAGCTATGATAAGAGCTTCAGAGGTCCACCTTCCACCCTCACTGGACATGCACAGGTATGGTGAGAGCTCCAGAGGTCCACCTTCCACCCTCACTATACATACACAGCTATGGCGAGAGCTTCAGAGGTCCACCTTCCACCCTCACTGGACATGCACAGGTATGGTGAGAGCTCCAGAGGTCCACCTTCCACCCTCACTGGACATGCACAACTATGGTGAGAGCTTCAGAGGTCCACCTTCCTTCCTCACTAGACATGCACAACTATGGTGAGAGCTTCAGAGGTCCACCTTCCATCCTCACTGGACATGCACAGGTATGGTGAGAGCTCCAGAGGTCCACCTTCCACCCTCACTAGACATACACAGCTATGGTGAGAGCTTCAGAGGTCCACCTTCCACCCTCACTAGACATGCACAACTATGGTGAGAGCTTCAGAGGTCCACCTTCCACCCTCACTAGACATGCACAACTATGGTGAGCAGGGACAGATTTGTACTCTTTACCGCCCTAGGCCACTGTCACCAGCTGCCCTCCTTCAGTATAGGTAGCGAGATGACCCCCTCCCTCTTCCCTCTAGTATAGGTAGCCTGATGACCCCCCCCCCCCCAATATAGGTAGACAGATGACTCCTCCCCCTTTCCCTCCAGTATAGGTAGCCAGATGACCCCTCCCCCTTCCCTCTAGTATTTGTAGCCAGATGACTCCTCCCCCTTTCCCTCCAGTATAGGTAGCCAGATGACCCCTCCCCCTTCCCTCTAGTATTTGTAGCCAGATGACTCCTCCCCCTTTCCCTCCAGTATAGGCAGCCAAATGACTCCCTTAAACCCTTATTCCCCCCTTCTTTCAGTATAGGTAGCCAGCTTGCCTTCACACCACAGCAGTAGAGGCTGACCTGGCGAGGTCACCTTCTGAAACGGAGCGGATTTTACTTGTTTTTTTTTTTTTTTGTTTTTTACACGTGCAGCACTAGGGCTACAGGGCTATTGGGGGAACAAATAGGAAGGGGGACAGGAGCCCTGCCTAGGTGTATTTTATGCCTCATTACGATTGTTTTCTGGTAAAACATTGCCACATTACGATTATTTTCTGGTAAAACATTGCTGCATTACGATTATTTTCTAGTGAAACGCCGCCCACATTACGATTAATTTCTGGAGAAATGCTGCCCACATTCTGATTATTTTCTGGTGAAAAATTGCCGAATTACGATTATTTTCTTGTGAAACATTGCTGCATTTCGATTTTTTTCTGGTGAAACATTGCTGCATTACGATTATTTTCTGGTGAAACATTGCCAAATTACGATTATTTTCTGGTGAAACATTGCTGCATTACGGTTATTTTCTGGTGAAACATTGCCACATTACAATGATTTTCTGGTGAAACATTGCCACATTACAATGATTTTCTGGTGAAACATTGCTGCATTACAGTGATTTTCTGGTGAAACATTGCTGCATTACGATTATTTTCATGGGGGGTGGGGGGGGGGGGGGGCAGCACGGGGCGGGGGGGGGGGGGGGGTTGGGGAGTCACAGGTTTTCTTCCCTGGAGGGACAAAATGGCTAGAGGCAAGTCTGTACACACGATACAATTTCCCGTCAGATTACGCGTCTATCGGACGGGAAATTGCATCGTGTGCTCCCAGCATCAAAGTGTTTACTGGCAAATCTGAGAGCACTTTGAGCTACTGCTAGATAAGATCATCACACATTGTGTTGTGCTGATAACACCAAATAGATACTAGTGTAGAATTGTCCAACAGGATTATCCAGTCTGTCTGGCAGGAGGCAATGTCTGAGGGAGGCGTGAGAACTCCAGAGGCCCACTTTCCAACCTCACTAGACATGCACAGCTATGATGAGAGCTTCAGAGGTCCACCTTCCACCCTCACTGGACATGCACAACTATGGTGAGAGCTTCAGAGGTCCACCTTCCACCCTCACTAGACATGCACAACTAAGGTGAGAGCTTCAGAGGTCCACCTTCCATCCTCATTAGACATGCACAGCTATGATAAGAGCTTCAGAGGTCCACCTTCCACCCTCACTGGACATGCACAGGTATGGTGAGAGCTCCAGAGGTCCACCTTCCACCCTCACTATACATACACAGCTATGGCGAGAGCTTCAGAGGTCCACCTTCCACCCTCACTGGACATGCACAGGTATGGTGAGAGCTCCAGAGGTCCACCTTCCACCCTCACTGGACATGCACAACTATGGTGAGAGCTTCAGAGGTCCACCTTCCTTCCTCACTAGACATGCACAACTATGGTGAGAGCTTCAGAGGTCCACCTTCCATCCTCACTGGACATGCACAGGTATGGTGAGAGCTCCAGAGGTCCACCTTCCACCCTCACTAGACATACACAGCTATGGTGAGAGCTTCAGAGGTCCACCTTCCACCCTCACTAGACATGCACAACTATGGTGAGAGCTTCAGAGGTCCACCTTCCACCCTCACTAGACATGCACAACTATGGTGAGCAGGGACAGATTTGTACTCTTTACCGCCCTAGGCCACTGTCACCAGCTGCCCTCCTTCAGTATAGGTAGCGAGATGACCCCCTCCCTCTTCCCTCTAGTATAGGTAGCCTGATGACCCCCCCCCCCCCAATATAGGTAGACAGATGACTCCTCCCCCTTTCCCTCCAGTATAGGTAGCCAGATGACCCCTCCCCCTTCCCTCTAGTATTTGTAGCCAGATGACTCCTCCCCCTTTCCCTCCAGTATAGGTAGCCAGATGACCCCTCCCCCTTCCCTCTAGTATTTGTAGCCAGATGACTCCTCCCCCTTTCCCTCCAGTATAGGCAGCCAAATGACTCCCTTAAACCCTTATTCCCCCCTTCTTTCAGTATAGGTAGCCAGCTTGCCTTCACACCACAGCAGCCAACAATGTCACTCACTCGCTTGTCTCCAGTGCAGAAGCTTCCACAGCTGCACACTCTATGCTGCCATTCGCCGGCTACCGATCACGTGACTAACATCGTTCATGTGACCAGGATTCGTTGAATGGCAGCAGAGAGTGCAGCTGTGATATAAAGAAGAGACCTGCAGTGCTGAAACAGGTAAGTATTACCAGGGCCGGGCCGAGGCATAGGCTGGAGAGGCTCCAGCCTCAGGGCGCAGTGTAGGTGGGGGCACAGAATTCATTCAGCTGTCAATCCTAATTGTGTTTGAAGCAGAAAGAAATACGAAAAGGGGATAACAGTAAAAAAGGGCGCAGGAGGCTAGTGGACAAATCGGGCGCCGCCATTCACTCCCATAATAAATATCGTTTAATGGGCGCCCGATAGGAAAAAAGGGCGCCGGAGAAAAATAAGGTTTTAAAAGCGGCGCCCGGAGACTTAATGTTTTATTACTGCTTCTCATGATTACACATTATTTAATGATTTATACATTTTTTAATATTATTTTTAAACGAAAAACAGTACAATATTTTTTTTTAACATTATTTTTAAACGAAAAAACCGCACAATATGTTTTTGAAAAGTTATTAATGCTTATCACAGGGGGGTCTTAGGTTTAGGCACCAACAGGGGGGTCTTAGGTTTAGGCACCCACAGGGGGGTCTTAGGTTTAGGCACCCACAGGGGGGTCTAGGGGTTAGGGGTAGGTACAGGGAGGGTTTCTTAGGCACCAACAGGGGGGGTCTTAGGTTTAGGCATCAACAGGAGGGGTCTAGGGGTTAGGGGTAGGTACAGGGAGGGTTACTTAGTAATTTTTTTTTTTAAACGTTATTATACGTTTCACTATTTAAACGAAAGATTAACGTTTTTACAATTGCCGATTTAATGCACATTATTTAATGATTTATAACTTTATAAAACATTAATTTTAAACGAAATACAGTACAATACATTTTTAAACGTTATCCATGCTTATCGTTTAAAACCCCGCGCCCTTTTTTCCCAGCGCCCCTTTTTAACGTACGCATACATACCAGTGACTGCAAGCCAGATAACTAGAGATTAAGGTGTTGGGGAGGTTGGGGGTCCTGTGGTACCTCTTAGTCTAATTGCAATCAGTGTGTGACGGCTGGGGTGGGAGGGATGGAGGGGCGCACTTTGGTGTCTCAGCCTTGGGTGCTGGAGGACCTTGTCCCGGCTCTGAGTATTACTCTGCTCCCTGCACTACTCTGCATGCAGTAGGAATAAGGGTAGGGTTGTCACCTGGCCGGTATGTCCCCGGGACAGCCGTAAAATTAATTATAAAGCCGCTGCCGGAAAAATGTTTTTACCGGCAATGTATCTGGCCGGTAATTTGGACTGTTCCACAAGAGCAGAGGGGAGACGCCTGGTCTGTTACAATAATACTTTAAGGGAGATGTAGCAGGCCCCACAGCCTGCAGGACTCCTCTCAATCACGGGGGTCACCGAGGCTTTTGTTACACCCTTGATTTGCCAAGTCTTGCAACCTATAATACTGCTGAACCAAAGAGATTTTTTTTTGTCTCAACAAAAGTAAATTTGCACTTAAAATAAAATTCCTGAGATTTTTCTTTGTATTCTAATACTGTTTGTTGCAGGTATACAGACTGTGTGTGTATGCGCCTCCAGGAAACTACTGTATATAGTAAATCTTGTGTTGAGGTCAGCTGTATGTGATTACAATGCAGCAGATAGGAGCCAAGGTCTGGGTGTGAATTTATGGTAGGTAAAGGTGCAGACAGAGTACAGTGGGTGTGTCTGTGGAGTCACACAGTCCCTATAGAGGCGGCAGACTCGCCTGGCCAGACTGCAGCTGATCTCAGCCGGGACCATGAGGACAATACGCTGCTCCTACGCTCCACTGGTAAGAAGCTATTATTCTATGTATTGTGTCTATAGGAGAGGGTCTGCCTCTCTATACTGTGTGTGGGGGAAATGGGCTCAGGATAAATGTACTGAGCTTTGCTTTCTCAGAGCCGTGCTTTCTATACTGCCAGCAAGAAAGAGCACTGATGAATCACCGCCAAGCAGCAATATCTATTCACTCTACATTACTGTTGCATTTCCCATTTAAAGGGGCCCGTTAATGGTTCAATTTTAGCGAATGACCATATTTTCGTTAAGATCATTCAGAATGAAAGAAAAGATCATATTTAATCCGCACCACTTACAGTAAACCTGAGACGATAAGGAGTAATAGTGGCGTAGCAATTGTTATGTGTCTGCCTGCTGATTTGGAGTATGTCCAGTCCCCTCTGTTGCACCATCCATAAAGTCCACCATCCAGCTGGGTTGCAGGTGACTGCACATGCGCTGTTCCGGGCAGTGCCACTCACCCATCGCGCTCCTGTGACCGCGCATGCGCAGTAGCGTGCGACTCAGCTGAGTTGTGGACTTTATGCGGCTGAGAGCAGCGCAAACAAAGGGACCAGGAGGACAGCAAGGGAGCAGATGGACTACAGGGGGCAGTAAAGTTTCCCTTTATCTTTTCGTCTCAGATACACTGAGAATACACAATGAGATTTTCTGTCAGATCAGTTATTTCCAACAGGTCCAATCTGATTCCCAGAACCTGGAGAAGGTCCTCCAGCACCCAAGGCTGAGACACCAAAGTGCGCCCCTCCATCCCTCCCACCCCAGCCAACACACACTGATTGCTATTAGACTAGGAGGCGCCCCAAACAGCCCCCCCACACACACACACACACACACACACACACCTTAATCTCTAGTTATCTGGCTTGCAGTCACTGCCGTGTATCCCCTTTTTCTTATTTTCTCTCTGCTTCAAACACAATAGGGGAATGATAGCTGAGTGAGTTGTGCGCCCCTTCCTACACTGCGCCCTGAGGGCTGGAGCCTCTCTCGCCTCTGCCGAAGTCCGACCCTGACTGAATCCTGAATGGTTTTCTGATTGATTTCCTGTTCACTTCTATGAAAAATCAATTGGGAATCAGATCGGACATAATTGATCTGACAGTAAATTTGACAGAAAATCTCATTGTGTATTCCCAGCATATGGCTGGTACACACATGCAATTTTCTCTTCAGACCCTATTTTTGATCGAGATCAGACAAAAAAAAAAAATATACAGTCTACTGAGTGCTAGGATCAAAATCGATCTTTTTCTCGATTGGGAAACAGACATGCTGGAAAATATTGATCGAAATACTGGCTATCTTTCTGGGTGTATGTCCTTCTAAAGCATTTTCAGTCGCTATCCAGTAGTAAAAATGATCAGAAATATGATCAGAATTTGGGGGGAAAATTTGCATACGTGTGTAGGCTAGCTTTCTTCAATAGCCAATTGATGTCAGATATGAATATTAACTTGATCACTCGCTCGAATTTGATCTTAAAGGGAACCTAAACGGAGAAGGATATGAATTTTTCCTTTTAAAATAATACCAGTTGCCCGACTCTCCTGCTGATCCGGTGTCTCTAATACTTTCAGCCACAGGCCCTGAACAAGCATGCAGATCAGGTGCTCTGACTGAAGTCAGACTGTATTAGCTGCATGCTTGTTTCAGGGTGTGATTCAGCCACTACTGCATCCAAAGAGATCAGCAGGACTGCAGGCAACTGGTATTGTTTAGAAGGAAACATCCATATCCCTCTCTTAAAGGTTCCCTTTAAAGTGAACCTTAAGTGAGGAAAAAAAATTGAGTTTTACTCACCTGGGGCTTACCTCAGCCCCCTGCAGCTGATCGGTGCCCACGACGAGTCGCTCTGATGCTCCGGGTCCCGCCGGCGGCCACTTCCGGTTTCGCCGTCAGGACCCGTCAGGCTGGGGAACGCGGCTCATGCTACGCGTTCCCAGCCAAAATAGCACCCCTATGCGGCCATATGTCCGCATAGGCACCCGTATGCGGACATGTGGCCGCATAGGGGTGCTATTTTGGCTGGGAACGCGTAGCATGAGCCGCGTTCCCCAGCCTGACGGGTCCTGACGGCGAAACCGGAAGTGGCCGCCGGCGGGACCCTGAGCATCAGAGCGACTCGTCGTGGGCACCGATCAGCTGCAGGGGGCTGAGGTAAGCCCCAGGTGAGTAAAACTCAATTTTTTTTCCTCACTTAAGTGCCTCTTTAAGTAAAAGTTGCATGGTGTGTACCAACCTTTAAATCGGACCAGAGCTCAGAACTTCCTCTCTGTTCTAAAAGATAAGCAGCAGCAAAATAAACTTTGAGGCCTGGAACCCACTGAAAACCGCAAACGCAAAACTCAACCGCTAGCGCTTTGTCTGAGCGGTTTGCAAGCAGATTCATGCGCGTTTTTGGTCGTGTTTTGCAACATTGTATTTTTTTCCCCAGCGGGTGCCTAGCGTTTTGCGTTTTGATCCCGATTGGTTCCTGTGAATTATTTTTCATTTTGTTACAGTGTGCTGAACCGCAAAACGCTAGCAAAACCGCTCAGTTTAGGTTTTGCTGAGCATTTCTGCTAGCGTTTCAATACTTTACATTGAAGCGCTAACGCTCCCAAAATGCTGCAGGTCCTGCGTTTGCGTTTCTGGGAAACGCAAACGCTCCTGTGGAAGTTGCCCCATCCATTAACATTAGCCCAGCGTTTTGGCAAACTGCTAGCGTATCGCAGTGCTGCCAAAACGCTGCCAAAAGCGCTCCTGTGGGTTCCAGCCCTTAAAGAAAAACCAAGTCTTTGTTACAGCTGATACAAATCCTGCAATAATGGAAGCAGACATAGGGTTAACATCCTGTGTTCACAAATTAGCTGTTCTGTCAAGGCAGACAGCTGACACAGCTAAGAGATCAAATTACACTTTAAGGAGAACTGTAGTGAAACGTATATGGAGGCTGCCGTATTTATTTCCTTTTAAGAAATACCAGTTGCCTGGCAGCCCTGGTGAGCTATTTGCCTGCAGTAATGTGAATAAGACCAGAAGCAAGCATGCAGCTAATCTTGTCAGATCTGACAAAAATGTCAGAAACCCTGATCTGCTGCATGCTTGTTCAGGGTATGTGGCTGAAGGTATTAGAGGCAGAGGATCTACAGGTTAGTCAGGCAACTGGTAATCCTTAAAAGGAAATAAATATGGCAGCCTCCACATCCTCTCACTTAAAGTGAACCTTAAGTGACAAAAAGAAATTGAGTTTTACTCACCTGGGGCTTACCTCAGCCCCCTGCAGCTGATCGGTGCCCACGACGAGTCGCTCTGATGCTCCGGGTCCCGCCGGCGGCCACTTCCGGTTTCGCCATCAGGACCCGTCAGGCTGGGGAATGCGGCTGGCATGAAATTTGTCGGGAATCTGCCTGGTGACGCCACCTCCTTTTACATGGCATGGGCATCAGGGAAAGGGGAGGAGCATTTTTAATTTTAAAGAGACTCTGTAATAAAAAAAAAAAGTTCCCCTGTGGGGTATTGGGAGGGGGAAGCCTCAGGGTCCCAATGAGGCTTCCCCCTCCCTTGTAGCTGCAGGGAATCCAGGTGCCGGGTCCTCCGAAGCGCTCCGCAATCCTGGCTCGACAAGCCTGACAAGGCTTGATATATTTACCTTCCCTGGCTCCAGCGAGGGCGCTGTTGCGGCTCTCAGCATCAGGGCCGGGCAGAGGCAAGAGTGGCTCCAGTCTCTGGGCGCAGTGTACGAGGGGGCGCATAACTCACTCAGCTATCATTCCTCTATTGTGTTTGAAGCAGAGAGAAATAAGGAAAGGGGATACATGACAGTGACTGCAAGCCAGATAACTAGCGATTAAGGAGATTTGGGGGCCCTGTGGCCCTCTTAGTCTAATAGCAATCAGTGTGTGACGGCTGGGGTGGCAGGGATGGAGGGGCGCACTTTGGTGTCTCAGCCTTGGGTGCTGGAGGACCTTGTCCCGGCTCTGCTCAGCATGGAGACTTGCGCCTGCGCAGTAGAGAGGAACATCAGCGATCGGCTATTTCCCCTATCTGCAAGTGGAGAGCCAATACAACGCCTGCGTTGGAGCCAGGAAGGTAAATATTTACATCCCCGCTGTTCGGAGGGGCAATGCGAGACCGCCGTGTGACACAGGTGGATGGGGAAGTCTCTACAGGATCCGGAGGCTTCTCCCACCCGAGGTGAGTACCCCCCAGGGGAACTTTTTTTAGTTACAGGTTTTCTTTAAGGGACAGCAGCTGAGGCTTCGTCGCATTCATCGGTCGTCGTGCTATCGACCGCCATTACCACCGTGCACTTTTGAGATCTTTACATCATGTTCTGATTTTGGCACAAAATCGATGAAATCATCGATTGGGTGGACATACTTTAGATTGTCTGCAAATATCAGCACACCAGCAGTTTCAGCACACACAGTTTCAGCAGATCGTTCAGAAACAGCCTTATCAGTCTGCCGACAGACTGTACACACACTCTATTGTCGCTGGAACGCCCGCCCAGCGAGAGGGTCTGACGGACCCGACGTTCCTGAAAGTAGAGCGTGTACAAGCCTTTATTGTGCGAGTTTCCACAGTATGGCCCAACAATTGTTTCGGGGGCCTAGCAGGGTCCCCCTTTATCAAGGCATGCGCTTACTTTAGATTGTAAGCCTCTGGCAGGGGCCCTCCTCCCTAGTGTTTCCAGCTTGATTATGCAATATCACTGTCTGTCACCCCACTTGTGGTCTAGAACAGTTTCTATTTTGATTATTAACTATTTTGAGTCCTCTACCCGGGGCCTCCTTGCTGCATGCGGGACACCTCTCCAGCCTGACTGTCACCCGGGTCACGTAAGCCTCCTCCTCCTCTCCACATTACTATTAGCGGTACTTTGTAATATTCAGCATTCCTGGGCTGTCTGTGTTTTAGGTCATTATGCACTTTTTTCACAGGTTTTTTTCATATATATATATATATATATATATATATATATATATATATATATATATTTATTTATTGATTGTTACCTATGGTATTTATTTGATTGTCACTGATATGATGTATGTATACTAGGTCTATTTTCTGCACTATTTTTGGCACTTTGTGGATGAGACTATCTGAACCCGGGTTCAATCTCTGTGGCGGCTCTATTGTGAGCTACCCAGATGATTATTAATTATACTATGGTGATTTTTGATGATTATTGATTATATATTGATATAATTCTGATAATATATGAGGCGTCCTATTGGCTTTTAATTATGTTTTAATTAATCCCTTTCTGTGGTGCCTTATGAGGAATGAATACAATTGTTATTTACCTTTTCTATATATACATGTGGTGCTGTTTATGGGCGTATCCCCTTCTCTTACATATTGTAATTTGTGACTGAGCACACACTTGTTTCCACAGTGTTGCAGGAACTTTCTTTCTCTTGGGCAATTTCCAGTCTCTATTTTGACCTATGACACTGTACGGTTCTCAAATCATTTGCATAATCTTGTTTTGTTGTGAGTTTCCTGTATCTCCTACCTTGTATGTTAACCCATTTATCTATTGTGCAGCGCTGCGTAATATGTTGGCGCTTTATAAATACAATAAATCATAATAATACTGCGGCACTGACTATCAATCGATTTGATAAAATTATTGAATCGAATGGTCGATTGGGCCACAAAATCTGTAGATGTATGGCCACTTTAACTCTTTCGGGTTATAGCAGCGGAATCATGTACTTTGATCCACGACAGGGTCCCTTTAACTGTTAACCACTTGCCGACCGCACGCTTATACCGTGCGTCGGCAAAGTGGCAGCTGCAGGACCAGCGACGCAGTATTGCGTCGCCAGCTGCAGCCTAATTAATCAGGAAGCAGCCGCTCGTACGAGCGGCTGCTTCCTGTCAATTCACGGCGGGGGGCTCCGTGAATAGCCTGCGGGCCGCCGATGGCGGCTCGCAGGCTAAATGTAAACACAAGCGGAAATAATCCGCTTTGTTTACATTTGTACGGCGCTGCTGCGCAGCAGCGCCATAAGGCAGATCGGCGATCCCCGGCCAATCAGCGGCCGGGGATCGCCGCCATGTGACAGGGGACGTCCTGTCACTGGCTGCACAGGACGGATAGCGTCCTGTGCAGCCCAGATCTCCCGGGGGTGGCAGGTAGGAGAGGGAGGGGGAGGATTTCGCCGCGGAGGGGGGCTTTGAGGTGCCCCCCCCGCAAAATGCCAGCCAGGAGGAGCGATCAGACCCCCCCTGCACATCATCCCCCTAGTGGGGAAAAAAGGGGGGCGATCTGATCGCTCTGAGTGCCCTTTGATCTGTGCTGGGGGCTGCAGAGCCCACCCAGCACAGATCACCTAAAACAGCGCTGGTCCTTAAGGGGGGGTAAAGGGTGGGTCCTCAAGTGGTTAAAGGATACACGAGGTGACATGTGACATGATGAGATAGACATGGGTATGTACAGTGCCTAGCACATAAATAACTAGCCTGTGTTCCTTTTTTCTCTTTCCATGCCTGAAAGAGTTAAACAACAGCTATGCAAGTGACAGTCACCTTGTCTGGACCTGGTCAGACTATAGAGTAGCCCTCGCTAATAAGGAATTACAACCATAAAACACTTTCCTGGCAGAAAATTACTTCTGAGAGCAGGAAAGGAATAAAAGAGTCAATAAATTTTTAGCTCGGACATACTTTAATGCATGTGTCATTGAGCAGAGACAATAAAACAGTAAAGATATATAAAGTAGATTTAAATATTAAATTAAACTATGGGATGTCTAAAAAAGTAAATTTTTAGGAGGAGGACATATACAATTGTTTATCTTATGAGTTTATGTTGACTTCAGTTGTCCTTTAAGGAGAATCTGCAGTTGCTTTTACTGGTTCAAAGAGCTGTGTTTGAGAGCAGCAGCCACAGAGCACAGCAGAGATACAACCGTCAGACCTCTATACATATTAGAGACAAAGGGAGGCACACAGGCTGCCACCTGCCACAGCAAACTCCCACAGGGGCACTTTACTTGTTTTCTTCTGTCTAGGAGCTCCCTGATTAGCAAGTGTCAGGTAAACGGCTGTTAAAGCCCAGGGCTGAGGAAAAAGAAATATTTTGGTGATGGATAGATCGGTGAGGCGTTAAGATTCTCTGTAAGGTTCTATTGCTGTTCTTTTGTGAACATTTCCATCAATTCCTTTACAGACAAGGAATGGAAAAAGATAGTCAAAGTAAACACAAGGTGAAAATAAACTGATGAGATAAACAATTGTATCTATCCTCCTTTACCTAAAAAGGACTTTAATATAATGGTTTTATTTTAATTTTAAATCATTTTTTAAGAGTTTACTGTTTCATTGTGTCTGCTCAATGACACATGAAGCTAAAAAATGCCAGAGCTAAAATCTATGAACTATTGACCCTCAGAAGGAATTTTCTGCCAGGAAAGTGTTTTATGGCTGTAATTCCTGATCAGTGAGCATTATGCTATAGTCCAACCGGTTTCAACTTGGACAGAAACTGTCACTTGCATAATGGATTTTAACTCTTTCAAGCAGAGAACAAAAAAAGGAACAGCGCAAAGTTATTTGTGTACTTGGCACTGTACATACACATGTCTATCTCATCATGTTACCTTGATTATCAGACAGACAGCAAGGCGAGAGGAGGAAGATTTTAAAAAGACTATCCTTCGCTTGATCGATGTTGCCCGATATGGTTAGGGACCTGATCCCTTGGGCAACATTGCTGGGCCAAGGCTGTACAGACAGGAACAGGTACAGCTGACGATGTGTTCTGTTGCTACGCGGGGGAGGGCGAAGTGTCGACGGAGTGGCGCCGATATGTTACGCAGTGGACAGGGCAAAACGCCACTGACAAAGTTATCAGCCATTGCTTGAGCTAGTTGGTTCGCCTGGCCATCACTTGTTGGGCAACGGTTGGGGGCCACCCACTGTACACGCGCAGAATTATCAGCTGAAGCGGTCGTTATCGACCAGTATCTAGCGAGGGTACAGGCTTTAAGCTACATACACACAGGGGGGACAAATGTCCCCCGTTGCATGTTTACAAGCGACCAGGGAGCGACAGCTGTCCACATGTCTCGCCAGAAAGGCAGAGACGGGCCGGAAGCTGTCTGTGAATGGAGCATCCCCCGGCCGGATGCTCCATTCACTTGCATTGTGTTTCCTGTCGCTAGTCTGCATACACACGCGGACTAGCGACAGTTGCGGCGAAGTTGCGGCGACAGCTGTAGCCGGCGATTGAACATGTCAATCGCCTGGCGACAGCTCCGACAGGCGATAGTTCGGGGCTCGTGCGTCATACACACGGGCGACCCGTTGCCGCAACACGCGCGTGACACGTGGTTGCGGCGACAGCCGTACCCCGTGTGTATGAGCCATTAGATTCATCTGTGCATTCCAGCACCCCTGCAGCTTGGTCCTCTGTGGCAGTAGAATACTGACTGATAATACTGTTGACAGATCTTTTGGTTTCTGTCCATTTTCTATTCCTAACAAACATCACTTTGCTTGTCTCCTGGTAATTATCCGAAGTATCTTCTACAGCATTTTAAAGCTCTAACACGGTCAGGGGCGGACTGACCAATAGGGCACTGAGAGGCAGGGAGGGGGGGGGGGGCACAGAGAAGGGGGGAGCAGGCATAGTAGTTACAACTCACCTTCCACCGCCGATCCCCCGCACCCTCTATCACCTTCCTCTCTCCCAGGCATCGCGTTGGTAACGGCACCTTCCTGTGATGCCATGACCGCATATAATCACAGGGGGCACTGTTACCAATGCGACAGATGCCAGGAGAGGAAGGAGATAGAGGCTGCAGGGGATCGGCGGCAGAAGGTGAGTTGTAACTATTATGCCTGCTCCCCCGCTGCTGCGGGGCATCTACCTATCTAACCTATACTGCGGGTACCTACCTATCTAACCTATATTGGGAGCACCTACCTATCTAACCTATAGTGGAGGCACCTACCTATCTAACCTATAGTAGAGGAACCTACCTAACTGACCTATACTAGAGGAACCTACCTAACTGACCTATACTTGAGGCACCTACCTATCTAACCTATACTGGGGGCACCTACCTATCTAACCTATACAGGAGGAACCTACCTATCTGACCTATACTGGAGGCACCTACCTATCTAACCTATACAGGAGGAACCTACCTATCTGACCTATACTGGAGGCACCTACCTATCTAACCTATACAGGAGGAACCTACCTATCTGACCTCTAGTGGGGGCACCTACCTATCTAACCTATACTGGGGAACCTACCTATCTAACCTATACTGAGGGCACCTACCTATCTAACCTATACTGGGGGCATCTACCTATCTAACCTATACTGGAGGCACCTACCTATCTATTCTATATTGGAGGCACCTACCTATCTAACCTATACTGGGGGAACCTACCTATCTGACCTATACTGGGGGAACCTACCTATCTGACCTACACTGGGGGAACCTACCTATCTGACCTATACTGGAGGCACCTACCTATCTAACCTATACTGGAGGCACCTACCTATCTGACCTCTAGTGGGGGCATCTACCTATCTAACCTATACTGGGGGCACCTACCTATCTATCCTATACTGGGAGCACCTACCTAACATATAATGCAGGCACCTACCTATCTAACCTATACAGGAGGAACCTACCTATCTGACCCATACTGGAGGCACCTACCTATCTAACCTATACAGGAGGAACCTACCTATCTGACCTATACTGGAGGCACCTACCTATCTAACCTATACAGGAGGAACCTACCTATCTGACCTCTAGTGGGGGCACCTACCTATCTAACCTATACTGGGGAACCTACTTATCTAACCTATACTGAGGGCACCTACCTATCTAACCTATACTGGGGGCATCTACCTATCTAACCTATACTGGAGGCACCTACCTATCTATTCTATACTGGAGGCAACGACCTATCTAACCTATACTGGGGGAACCTACCTATCTGACCTATACTGGGGGCATCTACCTATCTGACCTATACTGGGGGCATCTACCTATCTAACCTATACTGGGGGGCATCTACCTATCTAACCTATACTGGGGGAACCTACTTATCTGACCTATACTGGGGGCATCTACCTATCTAACCTATACTGGGGGAACCTACCTATCTGACCTATACTGGGGGCATCTACCTATCTAACCTATACTGGGAGCACCTACCTATCTAACATATAATGCAGGCACCTACCTATCTAACCTATATGGGTTTTTGCCACTGCGGCGGGATGTGATGTGGCGTGTGTAGTCATCGCATCCCTTCTGATCCCATTCGCCACTAGAAATGGGCCCTTAGGATGCCCATACATTATCCAACATCAGGCTAAACTCTATATACATACAGGGTGCATTTCTCTTATTTTTCCTTCTGTCCTGTGCAAGAGATCAGGTCCACTTTAAAGTGAACCTGAGAGGAAGTTTTATATATACCTGGGGCTTCCTCCAGTTCCCTTCACACTGAATAGTCCCTTGCCGTTCTCCCTGCTGCCTGCAGCTTCCACAATCCAGCCTGGTAACTTAGGGCATTGGGGGCTTACTGCGCGTGTGCGGCCCAGCTGCACCTGTGCCCCATCGCGCTCTCGTCGTCGGGAGAGTTCTGTACCTGCGCAGTATGCGGCTGTGGGACCGCAATGGGGAAGTGTGTGTGGCCGGACTGCACCTGCGCCGACTGGCAAGATTGCAGAGGCTACAGGCAGGGCTGTTCATCAGGATTCCAGATATCCAAACTTTTTTACGCTATCTGATTCGGATTCCGGATTTCTTAAAAATCTGGCTAGCTATCTGCGGATATTTGACCGCATAACCCGGATATTGAGGATATCCGGATCCGAAATACTGTAACTAAGGAAATGACGTCCTGGAGCCAATCAGGTGGCTCCCAGCAGAAGCCCTAGCAACCAATCACAGAGGGGAACCCTGGCCAGCCCCACCTGACCTCATTAAGCCACTCAGAGGGCTCCCAGCCTAAACCCTGGCACCCAATCACAGAAAGGAACACTGGCCAGCCCCCCTGTATAATAAGGAGGGCTGCCATGATGAGACATATCGTCTTAGCTTGCTGAATGCTCACTGAGAGACATGCTCCAGTGCTGGTGGCCTAGCAAAGGCTGTAAACAGTTATAAACCTAAAGCTGTTCAGTGATTAACCCCTTCACCACTATCACTACACTATTGTTAAATAGTTAATTAGCTTGATTGATGTCATCGTGTGACAGTCAGAGTGTGTGCTCCAGTGCTGCTGGGCCTCCTAGCAAGGGCTGTACACAGTGATAAGCTGTTCAGTGATTAACCCCTTCACTATCACTACACTATTTTTAAATCATTAATTAGCTTGATGTAATTTGTGTGACAGTCAGAGTGTGTGCTGCAGGCAGCTGCTATGTGTCTGTGTGTGTCCTGTGCACAGACCAGGCCAGCTGCTGCCTGCTGGCCAGCTATTAGCCTTAGGTATAGGTTAGGTTAGGTATTAGGGGATAGGATTACTGTGTTGTTGTGTAGTTGGTACTGTAGTACTGCAGTCATTGCTAGTAGTTGTTAGAGTAGTAGTACTACTGTGTTAGCTTTCTACAGAACTGCTGTGCTGTGAGCAGTGGCAGTGTGATAGTTAACGTGCACTAGTTTCTCCTCTGCTGTCTGACTGTCACTCTGCACGTGGCACAAGTCACGTGGCACAAGTCACGTGGCACTTGGCACGAGTCACTTGGCACTTGGCACGAGTCACTTGGCACGTGTCACTTAACGAGTGCCACTTGACAAGTGCCCTTTGACAAGTGACAGGTGACAAGTGCCACGCGACAGGTGACAAGTGCCACGCGACCGGTGACAAGTGCCACGCGACAGGTGACAAGTGCCACGCGACAGGTGACAAGTGCCACGCGACAGGTGGCAAGTGCCACGCGACAGGTGACAAGTGCCACGCGACAGGTGACAAGTGCCACGCGACAGGTGGCAAGTGCCACGCGACAGGTGGCAAGTGCCACGCGACAGGTGGCAAGTGCCACGCGACAGGTGGCAAGTGCCACGCGACAGGTGGCAAGTGCCACGCGACAGGTGGCAAGTGCCACGCGACAGGTGGCAAGTGCCACACGACACTTGGCAAGTGCCACGCGACACATGCTAAGTGCCAATTGCAACGTGCCACGTATAGCATGCTCCTTGCACACATTACACCTGCTGCTGCTGCTGCATTGCCCTGCTCCTGCTGCATGTGCAGCTCCCACCGCCAGGCCAGGGTGCCACAGGCCACTGATACCACCTATATTTAACCCAAAACACAATTGCTGCGTAATTTTTTGGAGGTGTCTTGGCTGAAAACTGCCATGTCCCAGTTGTGCGGTTGGACTTTGAACACAATGTGGGCTGCACGACTGCTGACTGATCCCCTTTACAAAATAATGATGCTACATGCCTCATATACCAAAAAAAGCATTTTTAAAGCAATTTAAAGGCCACTTCTTTTCCACAATTAAGTTTATTCAAAAAAAAAACTCAACAGTACAAATAACATACGATGTGTAACATGTATCTTCAGTAAAACAGGATACATACATAGCATAGAACAACATCCAATATTGTAGTATCATCCTTATAGTCTCACTGTTATTGTGTTTCTGCTGCTGACTGTGCCTATGGTAGATAGAGCCTGACAGAGTAGCACATTTGAGCTTTGTTTACGTATACCTATTTATATAGTAAGCTCTGGACATCGCTCTGTGTTGTATATTCATAGTAGTGTGTCCTATGGGGGGTCCCTCTTCTATCCGGATATCCCGGATACTAGGGTCTGATATCCGATTCGGATTGGAAAATTTTGAAATCAGATATCCGACCCGGATCGGATATCTGGGTATCCAGATCAGATTCGGATCCAGATTTTGAAAAAGGGGTATCCGAGCAGCACTGGTTACAGGTGGTGGAGAAGGAAGGTGAGGGACTAGAGGAAGTCCCAAGTTAGTATAAAAGTATTTTTTCTTTGTCTCAGGTACACTTTAACCTCTTGCCGACCGCGTCACGCCGATGGGTGTGACCGCGGCTGTAGCCCCAGGACCGCCTAACTCTGATTGGCATAAAGTCCTGGGGCTCTGTTTTGCAGGAGATCGCGCGCAGGCATCACCTGCTTGGTGGGCGGAGCTGAGCTCCGCCTTCAGTCTCCGAGCAGCCATCGCTGCTCGGAAGACTGTTACACGGCGAAACCGACGTGTATTTACATGGTCAGCGATGCGATCAGCAGCAGCGCTGTACTGGGGACAGCCGTGTGACACGGGGGACAAGAGAGCGTTCGGCTCTCATAGGCAGAAGCCTATGACAGCCGATCGCCGTGATTGGCCGGCTGGGGGGAGGGAGGGGATTTGTTAAAAAAAAAAAAAAAATAGTAATAAATATTTAAAAAAAACAAATAAATATTTATTTAAAAAAAAATAAACACGGGGGGTTGCGATCAGACCCCACCAGAGGGCTCTGTTGGTGGGGAGAAAAAGGGGGGGGGGGATCACTTGTGTGCAGAGTTGTACAGCCCTGCGGCTTGGCCTTAAAGCTGCAGTGGCCAATTAAACAGAAAACAGCCTGGTCACTAGGGGGGTTTAACACCATGGTCTTCAAGAAGTTAAAGAAAACCTGTATCAAGAAAAACATTCCCTGGGAGGTAGGTACTTCCCTTGGGAGGGGGAAGCCTCTGGATCCTAACGAGGGTTCCCCCATCCTCCGGTGTCCCGACAATCTCTTTCTGCAGCCCACTGATGTAAATGCGGCAATGTAAATATTTACCTTCCGGGATCCTGCGCAGGCGCACCAGCCGCTCTTCCTTCGGGTTAAAGGAATACTTAAGTCTAGAAAAAAAAATGACATTTACTCACCTGGGGCATCCCTCAGCCCCCCGAAGCTGGATGGTGCCCTCGCAGCCCCGCTCCGATCGTCCTGACCCCGCCGGCGGCTACTTCCGGTTCGGCGACAGCCGCCGACAGGCTGGGAACGCGGCTGATTTTCCGCGTTCCCAGCCGCTTGCCATAGCGTATATATATATATATATATATATACACGCTATAGCAGCATAGAGAGTGATAGCAGCGGCTGGGAACGCGGAAAATCAGCCGCGTTCCCAGCCTGTCGGCGGCTGTCGCCGAACCGGAAGTAGCCGCCGGCGGGGACAGGACAATCGGAGCGGGGATGCAAGGGCACCATCCAGCTTCGGGGGGCTGAGGGATGCCCCAGGTGAGTAAATGTCATTTTTTTTTCTAGACTTAAAGAGAATCTGTACTCTGAAATTCTTACAATAAAAAGCATACCATTCTATTCATTATGTGCTCCTGGTCCCCTCTGTGCTGTTTCTGCCATTCTCTGCTGCAAACCTGGCTTGTAATTGCCAGTTTTAGGCAGTGTTTACAAACAAACTAACCAGCTTCTAATAGGCTCAGCTAAGCAGAGTGTGTTAGTCACACAGAGCCTGCAGGGGGTGTGTACAGCTTCTAGCTAATCACAAGCAGCCCTGCACATTCCAGTCTGACTGCCTCAGCCTGACTGTGCCGACTATAGAGAGAAGATTAGATCATATAACAGAGATAACACAGCTACTGTGCAATTAGGAAAAGCTGCAGTAAGCCAGACCACATTAGAAAAGGCATAGGAACTTATAGCATAGAAGAAATAAAGATAAACAATTTGTTACAGAGTCTCTTTAAGTATTCCTTTAAGGTGGAAATAGCCGAACCTGATCGATCCGATCTACTGCGCAGGTGCGAGTCCTTTGTGCCTGTGCAGTAGAGCGGATACAATCGGGCTCAGCTATTTCCGCCTAACCCAAATGAAGAACCACTACTGCGCCTGCGCTGGATACCAGAGGGGTAAATATATCAAGCCTTGTCAGGCTTGTCGGGGGAGGATTGCGGGAGGATTCGGGGGAGCCAGTGTTGAATTGCCTGCAGCTACAGGGATGGGGAAGCCATATTGGGACCCTGAGACTTCCCCCTCACAGGGTAAGTACGGTGCTCTACAGTGGACTTTTTTTTTATTACAGAGTCTCTTTAAGTGAAGTGAAGTTTTATTTCAGGTTTGCTTTAAACTTTCCAGCCTCTTCTTAAGATTCCATTTTTTTTCCTTCATGCGTCACCCAAACAGGAAATTATGGATTTACTGCCTTGTAACTTCCTTATTGCATGCTCACTTTAAGTTCTACAATAGCTGGTAATTTTCCTATTCAGCAGCACTAATGACCCTCTTGTCATTGATGTGACTCTTGTGTCCTGTAAACCAATGTAATTGGAAGCCAGTTTAATGTCGTTTGTATCTATTCCATGCCAGGTGAAGGAGGTGCAGTGTTTATAGTACATGATCGTACGTGTTTAGCCAACAGGACTCCATTTCCAGCTGTGTTTACGCCAACACATAAGGGTCAGGGTGCCTGGCTATGGCGATATGTGGACTGTTGCCTGCAGGTGGAGGGAGTGACACAGGCCCGGTATAGGTAATTGGCATTCCACAGGCTCACAGGAAAGTTATAGAAAATAGATCAGAAAGCAACATGAACTGTCTAGTGAAAGTTAATCAGTTACTCAGAGCAAAGTTTCTCAGCTACCCGAGCTGCTGGGAGATCAGAAAATGGACAGATCATGGTCTGGAACCTGCTTCTTTGCTCACTCCATTGGCTCCCAATAAAGCGTAGACTGAAAAAAAGGCATATGGAAATTTGGGCGCCAAAAATCCTGATAGTAAAATATCAGTATGTAACCAATATTTTACCATTAAAATATCAGCATTAAATACTACTGATATTTACTATGGCTAAACCTGACCCTACTCTCACACAGAACCCCCCCCCCCCCCCCCTCCGAACACTGTTAATCCAGTCCAGGAGACTTGCAGGAGACTTCGGCTATAGCAGCGCACAGGGAGTAACTTTGGCACTGTCAGAAGACTGAGCTGAAGTTACTTTTAGAACACAATTCGGCTTCCAGTAATTGCTGGAAGCTGAATTATTTCATTCACCACCATCCATGGCGGCCTGGAGGGGGAATAGTATTTAACACGGCCGGGACTTGTGCAGCAGCAGGATCAGCCATATACCAGCTGTATCCTGCGCCCAAGTCTCCAGCACCGATTCCTCTCGTACCTCCCCCTCACAAACTTTTTATTGTTATGCTATTGAGGCAGACTTTATGTTAATCAGTAGTGCGCATTAGAGGTTATAATTACCATTCACCCCGTCTTAATGAAACCAGCAGTTGTGAATAAGAATTGCATAAAGCACACTCTGCTAAGAATAGTTTTATCGAAACAGAGGTGCCAGTATAGGATAAAATATATTAAAAACAGACAGTTTAAAAGGGGAGACTCAATATAACAAAAGCAGATAGAACAGAAGAACGAATATCTATTGAGCGCCTGGCCTTGGCTGAATAGATCAGTTTTCTTTTAATTGTCTGATGAAGCAAGCTATACACCCTTGAAACGCATTGCAGCCTTGTTAGAGTGATCAATAAATATTCATTCTTATCTGATATTGTTATATACAGCCAGCTTAAGGGGCCCATACACTCAGCCGATTTTCTGGCCGACCGATCGATCAAAGTCGATCGATCGATTGCAAATCGGTTGGCCAATTGACCGATCGACGGCCGATTTCAATCGATTTCGATGGATTTCCATAGAACTGGCAGGGTGGAAAATCTAGGTCGATCTGATGAGATTGCTTATCATTTTGCATTGGCCCTAATGGAAATCTGATGGAAAAAAAATGCCATCAGATCGAATTTCAATAGATTTCAAACTGAAATCTATTGGAATTCTATCCTGGTAAAAAATGTTCTAAAAACACATCAGATAGATCATAAGATGCATTTCTTATCTATCTGCTGCTAATCTGACGAGTGTATGGGCACCTTTACTCTACTCAGACTAGCCCAATACATACCTCCCAAATGTGGGACACTTGAAGACAAGCCCCTGCCTCATGTCTAACCACGCCCACACCACACCCCTAGGCATGCAAACCCCAAAGAATTCAGAAGCAAAAGTAGTTTTATTATTCAAGCCACTCTGGCCCTTTCTGTAATCACAAGTCCATAATTTTCATATTTGAAAGTAAGAAATATATCCGTTTCATTGACGGGAGTAAAGTTTAAAGAGAAACCGTGACCAAGAATTGAACTTCATCCCAATCAGTAGCTGATACCCACTTTTACATGAGAAATCTATTCCTTTTCACAAACAGATCTTCGGGGGCTCTGTATGGCTGATATTGTAGTGAAAACCCTCCCACAGTGTGATGTCAGGACCATGGTCCTGACAGTTTCCTGTCTGTGAACATTGCATTGTGGAGTAGGTAGAGAGATGAAGCCGGCACCATCAATAGTATTAATGCTCTTTTAATGGATGAAAAACATGCTGACAGTCAATATGCGACGTTTCAAGGCCCGCAGCCTCTTTCTCAAGCTAGACTGTGCATGACAAAATGTACAATGTATAATCAGCTTTATATACTCACAACATGTATTCAAGGCAGCCAATCTGGTTTGCGCACACAAACAACAACCAATAGGAACAGGTCCTACCTAGTGGACCTGATAGAGAACTCTGTTGCTGCCTACCTGATAGGGACGTTTGAAGTGGTGTCCCTCCCCTCCAACATAACGCCTATCTCCGCAAGAGCAGGATCGCTTCGCAATGCCGGGCTGTTGAGCGGAAGTCCGTTCCCATAGGCCACGCCCCCGGCGGACCACATGGGGAACCTGCCGCACTACGTAGAGGAGAAGGCGGCGGCATGCCGCCCACTCCCCTTCTGCCCGGCAACATGTGACGCGAGTGTGAAAACCCGCTCATTCGTCACAGGAATGTAAATAAGGAAGCGCGCTGTCTGCTCCTGACAGAGAGCATAGCGTGGGTCCGTGACCTAGCAACGGACCTCTTGCGTGCTGTATCATATATTACAATACATATAAATGGTGCTATCTATCCATCGAGGCAAACAACAGACCCATTGGTATATATAGTGACCCACATTAAGGGCAACTTCCTACTTATAGATTATGGTGTCAGTAATTGAATGTCAGGACTATAGAAAGGGGATACGGTAAACGCAGGAGACCAGGAGGAAAAAAGGGAGGAAAAAAACGGGAGGAAAAAGGAAGACAAACAGACACTAAAAGTCATCATGAGGAGGAAAGAGAGAGAGAGGAGGACATACGCCGGGCAGGATACCCACCGCTTCTATACAACTAAAAATAGATACAATAATAATAATGATAATAATAATTAATAGAGGAGGCTGGACAGCATGGAACGGGGGAACCCACTGAGGTTTTACAAACAGCACATGACAGACTATATCAAGGTTTGGAGGGGAGACGTAGACGAAACAGAAATACAGGGGACCGCGTCCCCTTTGTCACGAGATACAGTACACAGAGTGAGGATATCTCCAAAATCATTAGGAGACATTGGTATCTTTTGACCGATAGTTTCCCAGAAATACCCTTTTTTCAGCGTCCTCCATTGGTGTCTTACAAAAGAGCACCAAATTTAAGAGACCGTTTGGTCCATGCAGACATGGGACACGCTGAAGGGGGCAGATCTGATTCAACTAGAAAGGGAACTTTCCCATGCCTCAACTGTGTGCACTGTAGCTCGGTGACTAGGGGAGAATTTATTAGCCACCCACACACGGGAAGACAATTTAGGATCAATGGCTACTTTACTTGTGATACCGCATATGTGGTCTATATTCTGAAGTGTCCTTGTGGACTATTATACGTTGGTCAGACCACGCAAAAATTGAAGAAAAGGTTATCTTCACATAAGTATGCTATAAGAGAAAAACTGGTTGATCAGGCTGTCCCCTACCACTTTGTGGCAGCAAATCATCACGTTAGCCAACTTAAATTCCAAATTATAGAGCAGGTTCTGCCGTTGAGGAGGGGGGGAGATAGGGAGAGGAGGCTGCTATGGAGGGAGGCCCATTGGATCAAGAGACTGGACACCATGGAACCGAGGGGTTTAAATAGAGAATTAGATCTTGTACCCTTTATTTGATGGTTCCCCCGTTCCATGCTGTCCAGCCTCCTCTATTAATTATTATTATCATTATTATTATTGTATCTATTTTTAGTTGTATAGAAGCGGTGGGTATCCTGCCCGGCGTATGTCCTCCTCTCTCTCTCTTTCCTCCTCATGATGACTTTTAGTGTCTGTTTGTCTTCCTTTTTCCTCCCGTTTTTTTCCTCCCTTTTTTCCTCCTGGTCTCCTGCGTTTACCGTATCCCCTTTCTATAGTCCTGACATTCAATTACTGACACCATAATCTATAAGTAGGAAGTTGCCCTTAATGTGGGTCACTATATATACCAATGGGTCTGTTGTTTGCCTCGATGGATAGATAGCACCATTTATATGTATTGTAATATATGATACAGCACGCAAGAGGTCCGTTGCTAGGTCACGGACCCACGCTATGCTCTCTGTCAGGAGCAGACAGCGCGCTTCCTTATTTACATTCCTGTGACGAATGAGCGGGTTTTCCCGCTCGCGTCACATGTTGCCGGGCAGAAGGGGAGTGGGCGGCATGCCGCCGCCTTCTCCTCTACGTAGTGCGGCAGGTTCCCCATGTGGTCCGCCGGGGGCGTGGCCTATGGGAACGGACTTCCGCTCAACAGCCCGGCATTGCGAAGCGATCCTGCTCTTGCGGAGATAGGCGTTATGTTGGAGGGGAGGGACACCACTTCAAACGTCCCTATCAGGTAGGCAGCAACAGAGTTCTCTATCAGGTCCACTAGGTAGGACCTGTTCCTATTGGTTGTTGTTTGTGTGCGCAAACCAGATTGGCTGCCTTGAATACATGTTGTGAGTATATAAAGCTGATTATACATTGTACATTTTGTCATGCACAGTCTAGCTTGAGAAAGAGGCTGCGGGCCTTGAAACGTCGCATATTGACTGTCAGCATGTTTTTCATCCATTAAAAGAGCATTAATACTATTGATGGTGCCGGCTTCATCTCTCTACCTACTGCTCAAGATTCTGGAGTGTTGCCAGAAACGCCGTGGCACATCAAGCTTGATCTTCTAGAGGAGTGCTCCACCACCCACAAATACAACATTGCATTGTGGGAAATAACAGCTGTTTACAGCTGGGTCCAACTGCCAAAAAAGCAAACAACATCTCCTTCCACTGACATCACTTGCCAGCAGTAAAAATGTCACCATGTGGAAAATGTCAGAATGTAAATCAGGGACAGGAAAGATTTTACAGTGGGAAAACACGGACAATCATTTATACAGAATTGTAAAAATGAAGCACTTTTTTATTACATTATTTTCGCTGGAATTCCTCTTTAAAGGGGAACTGAAGAGTGAGGTATATGGAGGCTGTCATGTTTATTTCCTTTTAAGCAATACCAGTTGCCTGGCAGCCCTGCTGATCCTCTGCCTCTAATACTATTAACCATAGCCCCTGAACAAGCATGCAGCAGATCAGGTGTTTCAGTGGTTCAGACTTTAAAGTCAGATCTGACAAGACTAGCTGCATGCTTGTTTCTGGTTTTTATTCAGATACTGCTGCAGAGATATAGACCAGCAGGGCTGCCAGGCAACTGGTATTGATTAAAAGGAAATAAACAGGACAGCCTCCATGTAGCTCTCTCTTCAGTTCCCCTTTAAAGTCGATTAAACACATTTTTTCAGTAGAAAAATACATATATTTACATAGCTCAGTCGTGAAAGAGAGGCAAATGAAGAAGAAAGATGGACAGAGGGATTTGGTTTCCAAAGAAGTCCCTCTGAGAAAGGGACAGTTGGGAGCTTTGCCCATAGATGCAGAAAAGCGTATGCTGATACAGTAGCTACTGACCCAGTTTCAGCTCCAGGCCTTTGGCTACCGTGTGCTGGATTAACGTGAATGGAGTTTTGTTACTCACTATCAGGCACGTTGCCATGGTTACACCACACTTCCGATACCCCCAAGCAAACAAAAGGTGTGGTCATCCCTGCACAGACCCTCAATAGACAAAGGCAGGTGCTGGGTGGGAGAGTGAGGACTGGCCAAATCAAGTACATGTATTAACCCCTTGCATAGACTCCTTTTACTGGATTTTCCAGTTAGGCACACATACCCGAGGACTTGATTTGAATAGCAAGTACATAGTTACATAGTTATTTTGGTTGAAAAAAGACATACGTCCATCGAGATCAACCAGTATAAAGTACAACACCAGCCTGCTCCCTCACATATCCCTGTTGATCCAGAGGTAGGATTTAAAGCGGAACTGTAGTGAAAATTACAATGAATAGAATTGCTTTTTTCCTTTTTTTACAGTATTCGTTATTTAGCCAGTGTTTTCCCAATGTAAAATCTTTCCTCTCCCTGATTTACACATTCTTATCACCGGTGGTGACATCTTTAGTTCTGCCAGGTTATCTGTGCGGAATGTTTGTTACTGAGAGTTCTATGCATGGAGACAGATACTGCTTGGCAGTTGGAAAAGGCTGTTTCTTATAATGCAATGAGGTTTACAGACAGCAAACTGTCAGGACCGTGGTCATGACATCACACTGTGGGAGGGGTTTCACCACCATATCAGCCATACAGACTCCCCTGATGATCTATTTAAGAAAAAGTAAAGACTTCCTGTGGGAAAGGGGGTATCGGCTACTGATTGGAATGAAGTTCAATCCTTTGCTAAAGTCCCTCCTTAAATAGATTTTTTTTCTTTTTTACAATATTAATTTATAGATTATTTAGTCAGTGTTTGCCCACTGTAAAATCTGTCTTCACCCTGATTTACATTCTGAAATGTATCACAGGTGGCCACATCTCTAATCCTGTCAGGTGCAGCTCTGCGGAATGCTTGTTTCTGAGAATACCAAAGTCAGTGAAAATAATAACTGGTCTCCCAGAATGTTCTGGAAGGAGAATTCCACATAGATTAGCAGCCTAGGCTAAGCATCAGTGGGAGGGCGGGTCTTCATACCAATATAAAGCACTATGTAGATATAGGAAGTGTTTTTCCGATGCTGAAACCAAGGTATTTAATGTAAGTGGAACAGAGTAACCAAGCAGCTCGGGGTGACCCAAACCACTAGGAATGTATAGGGAGATAAAAGAGACCGAAAAGCCCTCCTACTAAAAAGCAATGCTTGGAGTGATTTGCCTTCTTAAAACAGAAGGAAACTTGCAATAATTCAGCTTTAAGTGAACATTTGTGGTTACCCACAATGCACCACTACTGGATATGCAAACTATCTCTTTATGTCCCTGAAGCCAGGCTAGCATCCAGAACCATTGGTGTATAGCAAGCCTATAACTTTACCTTCTACTCAGCCACATCAACCCCACATGCAGACAGCCTGTTTCAGATTTTTGGTCCTCATCAGTACATGCCAGGGATTGATATGGCTGTATGTTAAACTCCGAAACAGGCTGTCTACATGTGCGGTTGATGTGGCTGTGAAAAATGTAAATCTATAGGCTTGCTATACACCAGCGGTTCTGGATGCTAGCCTGGCTTACAGGGGCATAAAGCGATCATTTGCATGTTCAGTAGTGGTGCATTGTGGGTAACATAAGTGGGTATCCTGAATGATTGTAATGCTTTCTATCGTATGTTACTACAGTGCCTCTTTGCTGGATTTCAATAAACATACAGGTCTTAAGCAGGGGTGTAGCTAGACTTAATAGGGCTCCTCTGCAAAAATGATAGCATGGGCCCCCCTCAGTCCCCGAACCCCATGACGGTATGTGATCAGGAGCTGGGGAATGGCAGCAGAGTGTTCTTCTGTGAAGCAGCGTCTGGAAGCAGAAGGAAATGACACACGCTCCAGCACCTGGTTTTTGTGAGTAAATGGGGAGGTTTATTTGCTAACTGGCTGCACTTGTGTTGGGAAGAGAGAGGTGGGGGCCCCTAATGCCTCTAGGCCCCCTGCGATGGCAGGGACTGCAGAAGTGATTGCTAAGCCCATGGTTTTAAGCATCTGTAGATGGAATGGGACTGTTATAGATGTTTGCCCTCACCTGAATCCTGCACCATCGGTGCTCCTATTGGGCTGACTGGTGATTGTCTTTCTTGACTCCATATCCTAAAAAAACAGGACGGAAATCAGTAATAGTAAGTATATTGCATAAATGATCAAAGACACATCTGAAGACATTTTAACTACCATTAGGTATAAGTTCACAAAACAATCATAAAGTGTGAGTCAATAATAAAGTGTGGCTAGTAAGAAGAAGAATGTAACTTGATAATTGAAATGGTTCATATTTCACAATATTCATTTATAAATGATTTAGTCAGAGTTTGCCATTGCAAAATCTTTCCTCTCCTTGATTCACATGCTTACATTTATCACAGATTGTGTCATCTATACTGTTGGTAAGGTGCATCACTGCAGAACAGGGGCGGCTCCAGGAAATTTTTTAGGGGTTGCTGTGCAGGTGCTGGATCTTTTCTAGGGGTAGCTGCGAACGCACCACTGCAAAAAAAGGGGCATGGCCAAAACCGGTAGGCGTGGTCAAAAGGGGGCAGGTCTATGCACTGTAAAGTGGGCGTGTATAGGTAATATAGTTGCCCCAGTAAGGTAGTATAGTTCCCCAGTATAAGTAGTATAGCTGTCCCAGTATATGTAATATAGTTGCCCCAATATGGGTGGTATAGATGCCCCAGTATAGGTAGTATAGTTGCCCCAGTATGGGTGGTATAGGTAGTATACAGTGGCTTGCAAAAGTATTCGGCCCCCTTGAAGTTTTCCACATTTTGTCACATTACTGCCACAAACATGAATCAATTGTATTGGAATTCCACGTGAAAGACCAATACAAAGTGGTGTACACGTGAGAAGTGGAACGAAAATCATAACATTTGTTATGCAAAGTGGGATGTGCGTAATTATTCAGCCCCCCTGAGTCAATACTTTGTAGAACCACCTTTTGCTGCAATTACAGCTGCCAGTCTTTTAGGGTATGTCTCTACCAGCTTTGCGCATCTAGAGACTGAAATCCTTGCCCATTCTTCTTTGCAAAACAGCTCCAGCTCAGTCAGATTAGATAGACAGCGTTTGCGAACAGCAGTTTTCAGATCTTGCCGCAGATTCTCGATTGGATTTAGATCTGGACTTTGACTGGGCCATTCTAACACATGGATATGTTTTGTTTTAAACCATTCCATTGTTGTTCTGGCTTTATGTTTAGGGTCGTTGTCCTGCTGGAAGGTGAACCTCCGCCCCAGTCTCAAGTCTTTTGCAGACTCCAAGAGGTTTTCTTCCAAGATTGCCCTGTATTTGGCTCCATCCATCTTCCCATCAACTCTGACCAGCTTCCCTGCCCCTGCTGAAGAGAAGCATGATGCTGCCACCACCATATTTGACAGTGGGGATGGTGTGTTCAGAGTGATGTGCAGTGTTAGTTTTCCACAACACATAGCATTTTAGCCAAAAAGTTTCATTTTGGTCTCATCTGACCAGAGCACCTTCTTCCACGTTTGCTGTGTTCCCCACATGGATTGTGGCAAACTGCAAACAGGACTTCTTATGCTTTTCTGTTAACAATGGCTTTCTTCTTGCCACTGTTCCATAAAGGCCAATTTTGTGCAGTGCACGACTAATAGTTGTCCTATGGACAGAGTCTCCCACCTGAGCTGTAGATCTCTGCAGCTTGTCCAGAGTCACCAGGGGCCTCCTGACTGCATTTCTGATCAGCGCTCTCCTTGTTCGGCCTGTGAGTTTAGGTGGACGGCCTTGTCTTGGTAGGTTTACAGTTGTGCCATACTCCTTCCATTTCTGAATTATCGCTGGAACAGTGCTCTGTGGGATGTTCAAGGCTTTGGAAATCTTTTTGTAGCCTAAGCCTGCTTTAAATTTCTCAATAACTGTATCCCTGACCTGTCTGGTGTGTTCTTTGGACTTCATGGTGTTGTTGCTCCCAATATTCTCTTAGACAACCTCTGAGGTCGTCACAGAGCAGCTGTATTTGTACTGACATTAGATTACACACAGGTGCACTCTTTTTAGTCATTAGCACTCATCAGGCAATGTCTATGTGCAACTAACTGCACTCAGACCAAAGGGGGCTGAATAATTACGCACACCCCACTTTGCAGTTATTAATTTGTAAAAAAATGTTTGGAATCATGAAAGATTCTCATTCCACTTCTCACATATACACCACTTTGTATTGGTCTTTCACGTGCAATTCCAATAAAATTGATTCATGTTTGTGGCAGTAATGTGACAAAATGCAGAAAACTTCAAGGGGGCCAAATACTTTTGCAAGCCACTGTAGTTCCCCAGTATAGGTAGTATAGCTGTCCCAGGTGACTTGTAACATGTAGTGCGTCTTGCTCAATAAACTACAAACGCAAGTTTGAAGCTTGTGGAGTGCCTTTTTCTACATTGTTGGAGTTCAAGGCAGGAGTGGTGTACCTGCAGGAAAAGAGCACTGGCATACGCTACCTATTTCAAGGTATAGCAACCTTCTAAGTACCAAGGTGACTACTGACGTATAGCTGCCCCAGTATAGGTAGTGTAGCTGCCCCAGTATAGGTAATGTAGCTACCCCAGAATAGGTAATGTAGCTGCCCCAGTATAGGTAGTGTAGCTGCCCCAGTATAGGTAATGTAGCTACCCCAGTATAACAACAACAAATAACATTTGTAGAGCGCTTTTCTCCCATAGGACTCAAAGCGCATAAGCATGGCTCAGACCATCGTGGTACAGAGGAAGAATTTTATAAGTCCGGAAATGCCAGGCTAAACAGGTGGCTTTTTAGTCTAGATTTGAATAGCTCCAGGGATGGTGCTGTCTTTACTGGGTGTGGCAGGGAGTTCCAAAGAGTAGGGGCTGCATGACAGAAGGCTCTATCTCCAGATTTTTTGAGGTGCACTCTGGGAGTGACCAAGTTTATAGAACTTGCTGATCTGAGGTTGTGAGAGGTGTGGTGCAGCTTCAGCAAGTCCTTCATGTATCCAGGGCCCAGATTGTGCAGGGATTTGAATGTCAGCAGTAGAATCTTGAAGAGTATTCTCCATTCTACTGGTAGCCAGTGCAGTGAGAGAAGGATCGGTGTAATGTGACAGTGGCGAGGCTGGTTTGTTAGCAATCTGGCAGCAGCATTCTGCACTAATTGCAGGCGACGCAGGTCCTTTTTGGGGAGGCCAGCATAAAGGGCATTGCAGTAGTCCAGCCGTGATGTGATGAAGGCGTGAACTAGGGTTGGAAGATCCTCTGGAGGAATCAAATGTTTAATCTTTGCAATGTTCTTCAGATGAAAGTAGGAAGATTTAACTACAGATGAAATTTGGTTTCTGAAACTCAAATCCCCATCGATTAGTACACCAAGGCTGTGCACAAGGTTGGAGCTGTTTATGTCTGAATTCCCAATGTAGTTGCCCCAGTATAGGTAGTGTAGCTGCCCCAGTATAGGTAGTGTAGCTGCCCCAGTATAGGTAGTGAAGCTGCCCCAGTATAGGTAGTGTAGCTGCCCCAGTATAGGTAGTGTAGCTGCCTCAGTATAGGTAATGTAGCTGCCTCAGTATAGGTAGTGTAGCTGCCCCAGTATAGGTCATGTAGCTGCCCCAGTATGGGTAGTATAGCTGCCCCAGTATGGGTAGTATAGCTGCCCCAGTGTAGGTAGTATAGGTGCCCCAGTATCGGTAGTATAGGTGCCCCAGTATCGGTAGTATAGGTGCCCCAGTGTAGGTAGTGTAGCTGCCCGAGTATGGGTCATATAGCTGCCCCAGTGTAGGTAGTATAGCTGCCCCAGTGTAGGTAGTATAGCTGCCCCAGTATGGGTAGTATCGCTGCCCCAGTGTAAGTAGTATAGCTGCCCCAGTGTAAGTAGTATAGCTGCCCCAGTGTAAGTAGTGTAGCTGCCCCAGTGTAAGTAGTGTAGCTGCCCCAGTGTAAGTAGTGTAGCTGCCCCAGTGTAAGTAGTGTAGCTGCCCCAGTGTAAGTAGTGTAGCTGCCCCAGAGTAAGTAGTGTAGCTGTCACAGTATAGGTAGTGTAGCTGCCCCAGTGTAAGTAGTGTAGCTGCCCCAGTATAGGTAGTGTAGCTGCCCCAGTATAGGTAGTGTAGCTGCCCCAGTATAGGTAGTATAGCTGCCCCAGTATAGGTAGTATAGCTGCCCCAGTATAGGTAGTATAGCTGCCCCAGTATAGGTAGTATAGCTGCCCCAGTATAGGTAGTATAGCTGCCCCAGTATAGGTAGTATAGCTGCCCCAGTATAGGTAGTATAGCTGCCCCAGTATAGGTAGTATAGCTGCCCCAGTATAGGTAGTATAGCTGCCCCAGTATAGGTAGTATAGCTGCCCCAGTATAGGTAGTATAGCTGCCCCAGTATAGGTAGTATAGCTGCCCCAGTATGGGTAGTATAGCTGACCCAGTATAGGTAATATAGCTGACCCAGTATAGGTAATATAGCTGACCCAGTATAGGTAATATAGCTGACCCAGTGTAGGTAGTATTACTGCCCCAGTGTAGGTAGTGTAGCTGCCCCAGTGTAGGGAGTATATCTGGCCCAGCCTGCTCCCCCCTCCGTTCCTGCGGCTGCCTCTCGTGTATCCCTTCTGAGCTGGTGGCCGCTTCCTCTATGCCCGACCGTTCCTGCCGCCGCCTCCTCCTTCTCTCCTGCGTCAGGCTGCTTCTCCCCGCCTCCTCTCCCTCTGTAGTTAGATTATGTAGCTTAGCTACAAGCATTTTCTTGTAGTACTGCTCTATTTACAGACGGAGCAGGGAGAGAGAGCGGTGCGGCAGGTGCTCAGGGGGTGCTTTAACTATTTTTGGGGGTCACCCCAAAGCACCCCCCTGGCACTGCCCATGCTGCAGAATGTTTGTTTGTTGTGTGATCCTAAGTGACACGTGGTCCAAAGCCAGGACAAGGTCCTCCAGCACCCAAGGCTGAGACACCAAAGTGTGCCCTCCCACCCCAGCTGTCACACACTGATTGCTATTGGACTAAGAGGCACCCCAGGGTCCCCAATACCTTAGTCTCTAGTTATCTGGCTTGCAGTCACTGCCATGTATCCCCTTTCCTTATTTCTCTCTGCTTCAAACACAATAGGGGAATGATAGCTGAGTGAGGTGTGCGCCCCTTCTACACTGCGCCCTGAGGCTGGAGCCTCTCTCGCCTCTGCCTCAGCCCGGCCCTTGTCTCCCAGAGTGCACTGGGAGGAGAAGGCTAAGTAACGTCATAGCCTTGGCCAAACATCACTGGGAGGGTGGGGCTGCACACCAATCTACTGTAATATATAGCTATAGGAGGTGTTTGTGATGCTGAAACCAGGATAATTCATACGGTATCCTAAATAGTATACTACATTCCACTATATGTTGTTGTGGTGCCTCTTTAAGGTACACACACTTATTATCGGACTCAATCCCCCCAGGCAACAGTTCTGGGCAGAGTTCTGTACTGACACATTGCAGGTTCTTTGGCTATGGAGGAGGAAGGAGGGCCTACAGAGTACCCAGTTAAGTGGCATGGAACAGGAACAGAGCAGGGCCATCCACCAGCCAGAGGCCTAGCGGGTGTCAAGTGGCCCACCTGCCACCTTCTCTGACCTCTCTCCAATTCAGCTTACCAAAAGGACAACAAGGGGGGGTCCAAATCTACTACCTTGCCTAGGGCCCCATTATATCTTAATCCATCTGTAAACAGGAAGGGTGAGGGGTAGTTCAATGGCTCCCACCCTTGCTCTGATGAGACGATCCACGACCGCCAGTCCGGATCTCCTGCCGACTATTTAGGGAGGAATGGGGGGCCTCGTACACATGCTAGATTCTCGGCATAGGCAGCCCAAACCGTCCACCTTGGCTGATAACCATCCAGGTTGTATACAAGGTTTTAGATTATTACACTGTTTTCCACTATGAAGCCAAACATGCCAGTGTACTGTATGTCCCGTCCCTGGCTCTGCTTGCCTATCATATTATTGTCCATTAAGACGTTTATTTGAGGCTGTTATTTTCTGGCATGGGTACAGTCACCGGACCGGATACGTCTCCTGCCAGCACCTGCTTCCATTGTCTGCCGATCTCCGCATATGTCCCGCTCCTCTCTTGGCACACTTGTCACCTTTGTTTCCCATGACTGAGACTTTATCCCTCAGTAAATACACTGATCTGTTGTGTTCCACAGATGATATCATATGCTTGCTCTATATTTGCGTATTGTCAATGAGCTAACTTCATTGCAGGTTGTTTACTGCCTTTATAAACATAAAAGCTATAGCAGTGCTCAAACCAGTTAAGAAAATATGTCTATCTTTATTGAACCACATACAGAAAAAATTCCTACCCATTTCCCAAACACAACCACACAAAAACAAGGAAGCCCTAACCCCTAAAAACACAATCCACCTTCCTATATGGGGCACACGGTGTGCCGAGCTTATGTAAGGGCTGCATGTATATTGTGAGGAGTGAGTGGTGCTAAGCAGTGATCGGGACTTGATCCCTCAAGGCCAAGGCTGTACTGACAAGTCGTTAGCCTGCAGGCTAGGATTGGATTCTGTTGCCATGCAGGAAGGGGGGGGGGGTGGCAGCAGACGAGTGACGTCATGTGAGGGGTGGGATGAGTGAGGGGAACAGTGCTCTCAGCCAGCACCTGGCCGTAGGTGGGGGCCTCGAGGGCAGCTGTTAACATGCTAGTTTCATCTAACATGTATGTGTACACAACAGCCTTCCTCCATCCTGCTAGAGACTGACAGGTGTGGTAGGCTATAAATTCAGCAGAGGGGCGTCTCTTCAACTGACAGAGCAATCACTGCCTTGCATGGCCATGTGACTTAGGGAGGAGTGGTTCAGACTGACTGGCAATGGACCAGTAATGGTTGGTCACTGAGGGAGACATGAGGATCTATAAATTGCGGCGGCAGCTACTATGTTTTTATATAGAACTTTTTAACACCCATAACCGATTTAAAATCATGTTCTATTAAGTCCAAGCTAAAAATACTTTCCCATATTGGTGCTGAATGTACATAGCCACAAAATAAAATTCCATGTACCCACCGCACTGTGTTCATTATGCAGCCTGGAACCTCACCCTGCATTGCAAGCACTCCAATCTAATCAGAAATGTTTCTGCTGTAATAAATCCTATCTCAGTCAGCCTGGATCTATTTGGTACATTGCCGACAAGAAGGAAGCTTGTCATAACCCCTCCCACAATCCTGCTCCTCACTGATTGGCTGAGGGCACGGAGGAGCCGGCTGAGGGCAGTTCAGTGTGACACAAAGCTGAAATCTGATCTATGCTGTGCTTACATGTTTACAAAGCAGGCTAGCTATGACAGTGCAGATTCTAGGAGAAAAAAAGTAAGGGAAGAAATGACATCCGTATTGGCTTCAGTCAGAGGGGATCAAGATAGCAAATGCCAGGAAAACAATTCTCTTTTTATTTACTATATAAAATTCACTGAAGTCAAAACGTGGACAGTACAGTACATCGGTTATATAAGTAGAACAAGTAGTTATCTACTTATATATCTGTGGGTTTTTTTTTCCTGGCATAGTATGGCTGTCGCTGCTGCTTTAAAAGTGACGTTGAAGTATCTTCCTGTATATCGTATCTCTAAGTAACGTCTATGAACCAGGAAAAATACTTTTCCTTTTGTGCAACAGAAAAACGGCCTCCAAGACGCACTTTCCAGCGATGACTCGGATTATGAAGTTATAGAAGAGCCTGGTGGGAAACCAGCGAGCGTGAGGAAGAAGGAGGAGGCAGATGAACCGGTTCTGATTGGCTGCAGCCAGATCCTGAGGATGGAGGATGTCAGGCAGGCAAGTGACACTATCTCTAATGACAACCTGCATACTGATTATTATTCCCCATTATAAACCATCTTACATACACGTTACATGCCTGTACTTGTGATACACATACAAAACCATTTATGTAACACAATCACACAGCAAGTTTCCCATGCACCACCTGCCTCGCCCTGACAGGACTCTCTACTCTTATTACAACAAGCACAATGCTGTACAACTTAGAGGCTAGGTGCACACATAGCAGAAACGCTAACGTTGCGGAAAACGCTGCGTTTTTGCCGCTAATGGAAGTCTATGGGCCGCAGGTGAAACCGCAAATAAAGAACGCATATGCGTTTTATATGCGTGCGTTTTCAAAAACGCTGGTTTTGTTGCATAGTGTGCAAAAACGCACATAATTAAATCAATGGGAACGCAATGGTATGCGTTTTTCATGTGTTTTTTTTCCCCAAAAAAATTGTTTTGTGATGTATTTCCGCTTCCTGTTGTCTTTCTTGTGATTTGCATAAATGGAAATATAAAAATGCATGAAAAAGCATACAAAACGCATATGCGAACCGCAAATGCATTAAAGCGCATGCAAAACGCTTGAAAAATGCATCTGTGGTAAAAAAACCGCAAGTGCACCAAAAACAAAGTAAAAACGCGCAAAAAACACATACAACATGAAATGAAAACATAACATAAAACGCAGCCTTTCATGTTAGGTTATGTGTGTGTCCTAACATGAAAAGGGCGTATGCAGCAGTGGACTAATTGGACGCTGCCATAGGCACCAATATAAAATATCTGTATTTTGGGGCGCCAGAGCGGACATTTTGGGCCTCCACTATATATTGGGGCGCCTCAGGCGCCCAAATGCCAAGATTTTAAGGCGCCTATAGTGACGCCCGAGAATTTGGGGTTTTTTTTCCAGACAGGAGTGTGGGGGATGAGGTTAGGTTAACCACTTGCCGACCGCCCCCAGCCGATGGGCGGCGGCAAAGACTGGGCCCAAACGACCGCAATACGCCCATCGGCGGGGGCGGCTGCGGGAGTGGCTATGCGGCGATCGCGTCATTCGTGACGCGATCAGCCGCCGGGGACTGGCTCCGCCCACCGCTCGTAGTAACCCGCCGGCTGTTCGGAAGCGCCGGCGGGTTACTAGCACCCGGATCGCCGCATTTACATTGTATAATAGGCTTTGTAATGTATACAAAGCCTATTATACTGGCTGCCTCCTGCCCTGGTGGTCCCAGTGTCCGAGGGACCACCAGGGCAGGCTGCAGCCACCCTAGTCTGCACCCAAAGCACACTGATTTCCCCCCCCCCTGCCCCCTGATCGCCCACAGCACCCCTCAGACCCCCCCCCCCCCCTGCCCACCCCCCAGACCACTGTTTGCACCCAGTCACCCCCCTAATCACCCATCAATCACTCCCTGTCACTATCTGTCAACGCTATTTTTTTTTTATCCCCCCCCCCTGTCCACTGCCCCCTCCTGATCACCCCCCACCCCTCAGATTCTCCCCAGACCCCCCCCCCCCCCGTGTACTGTATGCATCTATCCCCCCTGATCACCTGTCAATCACCCGTCAATCACCCGTCAATCACCAGTCAATCACCAGTCAATCACCAGTCAATCACCAGTCAATCACCAGTCAATCACCCCCTGTCACTGCTACCCATCAATCAGCCCCTAACCTGCCTCTTGCGGGCAATCTGATCACCCACCCACACCAATAGATCGCCCGCAGATCCGACATCAGATCACCTCCCAAATCCATTGTTTACATCTATTCTCTCCTCTAAACACCCACTAATTACCCATCAATCACCTATCAATCACCCCCTATCACCACCTGTCACTGTTACCCATCAGATTAGACCCTAATCTACCCCTTGCGGGCACCCAATCACCCGCCCACACGCTCAGATTGCCCTCAGACCCCTCCTTTATCAATTCGCCAGTGCAATATTTACATCTGTTATTCCCTGTAATAAAGGTGCCCATACACTCGTCAGATTGGCAGCAGACAGATAAGAAATGCATCTGATGATCTATCTGATGCGTTTTTAGAACATTTTTTACCAGGATAGAATTCCAATAGATTTCAGTTTGAAATCTGTTGAAATTCGATCTGATGGCATTTTTTTGCCATCAGATTTCCATTAAGGCCAATGCAAACTGATAAGCAATCACATCAGATCGACCTAAATTTTCCACCCTGCTAGTTCGATGGAAATCCATCGAAATCGATCGAAATCGGCCGTCGATCGGTCGATTGGCCAACCGATTTGCGATCGATCGATCGATCGATCGATCGCGATCGATCGGTCGGCCAGAAAATCGGCTGAGTGTATGGGCTGCTTAACCCACTGATCACCTGTCAATCACCTATCAATCACCCCCTGTCACTGCCACCCATCAATCACCCCCTGTCACTGCCACCCATCAATCAGCCCCTAACCTGCCCCTTGCGGGCAATCTGATCACCAACCCACACCAATAGATCGCCCGCAGATCCGACATTAGATCACCTCCCAAGTGCAGTGTTTACATCTCTTCTCTCCTCTAAACACCCACTAATTACCCATCAATCACCCCCTATCACCACCTGTCACTGTTACCCATCAGATTAGACCCTAATCTGCCCCTTGCGGGCACCCAATCACCCGCCCACACACTCAGATTGCCCTCAGACCCCCCCTTATCAATTCGCCAGTGCAATATTTACATCTGTTATTCCCTGTAATAACCCACTGATCACCGGTCAATCACCTATCAATCACCCCCTGTCACTGCCACCCATCAATCACCCCGTCACTACCCCCCATCAATCAGCCCCTAACTTGCCCCTTGCGGGCAATCTGATCACCCACCCACACCAATAGATCACCCGCAGATCCGACATCAGATCACCTCCCAAGTGCAGTGTTTACATCTCTTCTCTCCTCTAAACACCCACTAATTACCCATCAATCACCCCCTATCACCACCTGTCACGGTTACCCATCAGATTAGACCCTAATCTGCCCCTTGCGGGCACCCAATCACCCGCCCACACCTCAGAACGTCCTCAGACCCCAGCCCTGATCACCTCGCTAGTGCATTGCTTGCATCTATTTCCCCCCTCTAATCACACCTTGAGACACCCATCAATCACCTCCTGTCACCCCCTAGCACACCTACCCATCAGATCAGGCCCTAATTTGCCCCGTGTGGGCTCCTGATCACTCGGCCAAACCCTCAGGTCCCCCTCAGACCCCCTTCCGATCACCTCCCCAGTGCATTGATTGCATCTATTTTCCCCTCTAACCGCCCCCTGAGACACCCATCAATCACCTCCTGTCACCCCCCTAGCACTCCTATCCATCAGATCAGGCCCAAAACATCCTGTCATCTAAGAGGCCACCCTGCTTATGACCGGTTCCACAAAATTTGCCCCCTCATAGACCACCTGTCATCAAAATTTGCAGATGCTTATACCCCTGATCAGTCATTTTGAGAAATTTGGTTTCCAGACTACTCACAGTTTTGGGCCCGTAAAATGCCAGGGCAGTATAGGAACCCCACAAGTGACCCCATTTTAGAAAGAAGACACCCCAAGGTATTCTGTTAGGTGTATGATGAGTTCATAGAAGATTTTATTTTTGTCAAAAGTTAGCGGAAATTAGATTTTTATTGTTTTTTTCACAAAGTGTCATTTTTCACTAACTTGTGACAAAAAATAAAATCTTCTATGAACTCACCATACCCCTAACGGAATACCTTGGGGTGTCTTCTTTCTAAAATGGGGTCACTTGTGGGGTTCCTATACTGCCCTGGCATTTTAGGGGCCCTAAACCGTGAGGAGTAGTTTAGAAAACAAATGCCTCAAAATGACCTGTGAATAGGACGTTGGGCCCCTTAGCGCACCTAGGCTGCAAAAAAGTGTCACACATGTGGTATCGCCATACTCAGGAGAAGTAGTATAATGTGTTTTGTGGTGTATTTTTACACATACCCATGCTGGGTGGGAGAAATCTCTCTGTAAATAGACAATTGTGTGTAAAAAAATCAAAAATGTGTCATTTACAGAGATATTTCTCCCACCCTGCATGGTTATATGTAAAAATACACCACAAAACACATTATACTACTTCTTCTAAGTACGGCGATACCACATGTGTGACACTTTTTTGCAGCCTAACTGTACTAAGGGGCCCAAAGTCCAATGAGTACCTTTAGGATTTCACAGGTCATTTTGAGACATTTGGGTTCAAGACTACTCCTCACGGTTTAGGGCCCCTAAAATGCCAGGGCAGTATAGGAACCCCACAAGTGACCCCATTTTAGAAAGAAGACACCCCAAGGTATTCTGTTAGGTGTATGATGAGTTCATAGAAGATTTTATTTTTTGTCACAAGTTAGCGGAAATTGATATGTATTGTTGTTTTTTTTTCACAAAGTGTCATTTTCCGCTAACTTGTGACAAAAAAAAAATCTTCTATGAACTCACCATACTCCTAACAGAATACCTTGGGGTGTCTTCTTTCTAAAATGGGGTCACTTGTGGGGTTCCTATACTGCCCTGGCATTTTAGGGGCCCTAAACCGTGAGCAGTAGTCTAGAATCCAAATGCCTCAAAATGACCTGTGAATAGGACGTTAGGCCCCTTAGCGCACCTAGGTTGCAAAAAAGTGCCACGCACGTACTCAGAAGTAGTATATTGTGTTTTGGGGTGTATTTTTACACATACCCATGCTGGGTGGGAGAAATATCTCTGTAAAAGGACAATTGTGTGTAAAAAAAAATCAAACAATTGTCATTTACAGAGATATTTCTCCCACCCAGCATGGGTATGTGTAAAAATACACCCCAAAACACATTATACTACTTCCCCTGAGTACGGCGGTACCACATGTGTGGCACTTTTTTGCACCCTAAGTGCGCTAAGAGGCCCAAAGTCCAATGAGTACCTTTAGGATTTCACAGGTCATTTTGCGACATTTGGTTTCAAGACTACTCCTCACGGTTTAGGGCCCCTAAAATGCCAGGGCAGTATAGGAACCCCACAAATGACCCCATTTTAGAAAGAAGACACCCCAAGGTATTCCGTTAGGAGTATGGTGAGTTCATAGAAGATTTTATTTTTTGTCACAAGTTAGCGGAAAATGACACTTTGTGAAAAAAAACAATTAAAATCAATTTCCGCTAACTTGTGACAAAAAAAAAAAAATCTTCTATGAACTCACCATCCTCCTAACGGAATACCTTGGGGTTCAAAGGGACCCTGAGCAGTGCAGAAAGAAGGAAATCAGGACTTACCTGGGGCTTCTTTCAGCCCCCCGTAGCCCACGAGGTCCCCCAGCATCCACCTTGTCCCTTTCCTGGTCCCGCTGTCGGTTGCGGTAGTCCAGCGACTTCGGCTGAAGCCGTGCACCCCTCGCATTATCACGCTGTAAGCGTTCTGTGCGGTTCAGTCTTTAGAGAACCACGAGTGAACGCAGGATTCTTATGGCCACCTTTGTGATGACGCGATGGGTGCGCCGGGGGCGTGCACGACTTCAGCCAAAGTTGCTGGATTACCGGAGCCACCAGCAGGACCAGGAAAGGGACAAGGATACCGGGGGACTTTGCGGGCTACGGGGGACTTCGTATCATGACGCGATGGCAGGGCCACCTTCAGAAATTTTTGGGCCCCATACTGGACATACAAACTTTGCCCCCCTCCCCCTGAACCTCCCCCACCCCATGCCAAAAACAATCTGCAAAAAAAACTCTTTGAAGACCTAGATACACAAATGCCCATGTTTCTACTTTTCAGCATCTGTTACATTATTGTGTTGCTGAAATGCGGACAGAATAGTGCTCTTGTGTTCAGGCCCTGACCAAAAGATTTGTAAGCCTGCCACCAGGTCAAGGTAAGCTCATCCGGAAGGTCCCTACTCTAAGATATTCTAACCCAACTTGATATAGACTAATGTTTCCCAACATAACATAATGAACTCTGAATATAGACTAGTCTATGTTAATTATAGTGTATATTAATCTTTAAAAACGGAATTGATGCAAACCTGATACATAACCTGATGACCTTTTTGACCGCAAACGGAACTGATCCTGAAGGGACTCGGACCTCCCGGATCCGTGTCCAACTGAGAGATTTGGCTGCAAACGTAAGTGTGAACCAGGCCTTATGCTGAATGTGGACTGCATCCTCCGTTCCCCTACCCTCGGCTCCATTCAGCTACAATTTGGACGGAATAGGCCCTGACCCAAGGAAGAAGTCTTTGCCCAGCATGCACAGTTCAGTTTTCATGTACTGCTAGCAGCTGCTATGAGTGCAGCATACCGCTCAAGAAGCCACCGGGAGCGCAGACACATCATTCTGAATAAATTGCTCATATGCTTTATGCAAACGGCCTGAACTGCGCATGCGGGCAGACTTTTACTAGTTCAAACACCCCGACCCCCTAGTCTGGACCAGGTTGTAGCTGAACGGATTTGTGAGGGGCAGAGAATGGAGGACACAGTCTGTGTCCATAGATTGCATTTTGGACAATATGGACACTGATTCATTACAATTACCCAGGATTTCATTAAACTGCTTTTTTTTTTTTTTACTTTATACTTCCTTTTAACTTACCCGGGGCTTCTTGCAGCCCCCTGCAGTCACCCTGTGCCCGCACTGTCCTTTCGGGGCGACCCCCATCAAAGCTTCCATCCACGCACCTCATCGCACCATCATACACCACAGCAGTCTGTGCATGCGCAGTATGGGAAAATCGTATCATAAGTAGAATGTTCCTGTGATGACCAGCCAGCTTTGAGAGGGTTACCACTGCTGACTGGAGGGTGTGCACAGGATGACTATAGGGGGCTGCAAGAAGCCCCAGATAAATTAAACTGCATTTTTTTTACTTTAATAACCCTTGAAAGGATACCAGAGCCAAAAGGAATTGTAAAAACAGGGGGAGCAGGCATGTATTGTTCTTATGTCCGTTCTATTCCAGCCCCTTCCTTTGTGTTACCTAATTGCCCCCTTGCACCCCCTTCCAGGTAGGCAAGTTGCCCATGTGCGTGTCACGGGTACGTTGAGCATTGCTCCTGGCCATGGTTGCGCGATATAGGACTTGCACAGCCGGGCCAGTGCCTGCGCATTACTGCAACTTACTCACTGACCCAGTTACACAGAAGAGGCTGCAGGGGGGCATTTAGGTGACAAAGGAGGGAGATGCTTATGGCTCTGGTATCTTTTAAAGTGTACCTGAGATGGTACACTGGGCCTCATTTATACTGACCTGGCGATTCCTCCAGCCCCATGAGGAATGTGGCCTCCCTTACCATCCTCTTCACCCCCTTTGTTCTAACGCTTTGACTCCTGGTAATCCATTCAGTCGCCACGCCAGTCGTAGGCTTCTGCGTATGCTTGTGGTACTACTGCGCAGACACAGAATGCTCCCGTCTTTGGGAGCGCAACAAGGGGTGCACGCGCGGTCAACTCACGTATGTGCAGAGGAGTGCGGCTGGACGGAATACTGGGATGCATAGTGCAAGAAGGACAAGGAGTGAGGCCACAGTGCTCATGGGGATGGAGGAAGATCCAGGTAACTATAAACAATCTAAGATTCACTTTAAAATAAGCCCTATTAAGATGTATCTAAAACAAAATAATAAGCCTTCAAAAAAAATCCCACCCACCCATCAATACATACTTTTTTTTAGAGCCTGACTGTGCAGTGCTCTGTGCTGTCTGGGTCCTGCTGTCTGTGTTGAGACCTGAGAGTCAGTCACAGTCACACATGCTTCTCCTGGCTGATAGCTGATCTCTCTCCATTTCTCCACCTCCCATCAGCCCCTGCGCAGTGTGAGGAAGTGAGGAGGAGACATGGGGGGAGGGGGCGGAGCTGAGCTGCCTGTTGGTGGACAGCAAGGAAGCAGGAACTAGAAACCATCAGCTCAGGGAGGCGGGACAAGGAGGAGAGAATCTGGAGAGGGCAGTGTTATAAAAACCAGCCCACCCCAGCCCAGGCTGATGAGATTAGAGATGCGAAGTTCGGATCTTTTCAATGATCCGGATGATTCGAATCGGATCATTGAAAAGATCTGGATCTTTGATCCGAATCTCGGATCATTTTACTAGGAAGCATTCGGGGTGAAATGACTAGGAGAAGGGGAGGGGGGTGGACACTCAGAGAAGGGGAGAAGATGGACAGAGGGCAGGGAGTGGACAGAGAAGGGAGGAGGGACGAGCAGAGAGCAGAAATGTTTGTTTGCACACAATACCCACATGCTGCAATCATATGCTTTACATATATTTCACCTATATGTTCATCTGTATTCTTTGAATGCAAACGTTGCACAGTGAAAGAAAGCATTCCCAGAAGTGAAGTGCAGCTGTTTAGAGTGAGTGCAGGAGGATCATATTGCACTGCAATTACAGTGCCTGCAAAGTTACTGAGCTGTGCCAAACGTTTCCAATGTGTTCACTGTGCACAACTACGGAACAGACAGCCTATAATGAGCAGCACGTTATAGCCAGTATGTGTGCTCTACACATATCTGGCAGTGGCACCCATGTCCCCTCTCTCTCATCTACCTGTCCCTGCAAGGCTGGCTCCCCTCCAACTGAGCGATCCATCTCTGCTCTGCTTCCAGGACCCCGCTGCCCGCTGAGAGGGGGGGTGTGTCGCTCCTGGCCCCGCCCCTTTTGCGATCCGAATCACTCATTTTGATGATTCGGATGATTCGACTCACAAAAGAGATTTGGCGAATCGTTCATGATCCGGACAACACTAGATGAGATTACACAGCACAATAGCACACACAGTCAAAGCATCCCCCCTCCCCCCCAGCAAACAGCGTGAGTAGGGAGAGATTAACCACCCTGGCGTTCTGATTAAATCGCCAGGGTGGCTGCGGGAGGGTTTTTTTTAAATAAAAAAAAAACTATTTCATGCAGCCAACTGAAAGTTGGCTGCATGAAAGCCCACTAGAGGGCGCTCCGGAGGCGATCTTCTGATCGCCTCCGGCGGCAAGAAATAACACGGAAGGCCGCAATGAGTGGCCCTCCGTGTTTCGCTTCCCTCGTCGCCATGGCGACGAGCGGAGTGACGTTATGGACGTCAGCCGACGTCCTGACGTCAGCCGCCTCCGATCTGTTTGTTCCGGCTACGCTGGGCTCGGGCGGCTGGGGGGACCCTCTTTCGCCGCTGCACGCGGCGGATCGCCGCGCTGCAGCGGCGATCAGGCAGCACACGTGGCTGGCAAAGTGCCGGCTGCGTGTGCTGCACTTTATTTGGTGAAAATCGGCCCAGCAGGGCCTGAGCGGCAGCCTCTGGCGGTGTTGGACGAGCTGAGCTCGTCCAGACCGCTCAGCAGGTTAAAGAGAATCCGAGGTGGGATTTACTTATGCTAGTGGGGCACAGAGGCTGGTTGTGCACACTAACACCAGCCTCTGTTGCCCCATGGTGTGCCTCCAGGACCCCCCTGCGCCGCTATACCCCCCGCAGTGCTGGCGACACGCAGCGTGTCGCCTGCACAATGTTTACCTCTCGCCTGTCTGTTAGCGCCGCTCCCCCGCCTCCTCTGTATCGGCGCTACCCGCCCGCATCAATTCCCTCCAATCAGCGGGAGGGAAGGAACGCGGGCGGGTAGCGCCGATACGGAGGAGGCGGGGGAGTGGCGCTGACAGACAGGCGAGAGGTAAACATTGTGCTGGCGACACGCTGCGTGTTGCCAGCCCTGCGGGGGGTATAGCAGCGCGCAGGGGGGTCCTGGAGGCACACCATGGTGCCCCACTAGCATAAGTAAATCCCACCTCGGGTTCTCTTTAAAAGCAATGCAGCAGCAGCAGCAGCAGGGATGGATGAGGGAAACGTACAGTGCATTACTGCAGCAGCTGGGGCCCAGTTTGTGTGATTCTGTGTCCACAGGGCCCTAGAATTAACAAGGCCCCTCCCTGCTCTCATGAGCGATGGGTGCGCCGGGGGCATGCATGACTTCAGCCAAAGTCATTGGATTTCCGGAGCCACCAGGGGGACCAGGAAAGGGACCTCGTGGGCTACAGGGGACTGGAGGAAGGCCCAGGTAAGTACCGATTTCCTATTTTCTGCACCGCTCAGGGTCCCTTTAAGGGTTAAGCGTTAGGGGGGAGGGTTCTGTGTGGGAGTAGGGTTAGGTTTGGCCAAAGTAAAATATCAGTATTTAATACCAATATTTGACCATTTAGATGGTGAAACCGCAGTCTAAACACATAGTACAGCACTGCGCTCAGCAGCAGCGCTGTCCCCTGGGGGACAAGAGTGCGATCGGTTCTCATAGGCAGAAGCCTATGACAGCCGATCGCATGACTGGCTGGATGCAAGGAGGGAGGGGAATAGCAAAAAATTCATATTTTGTGTAAAAAACATACAAATAAATATTTATAAAAACAAACAAACACCTGGGGGGCGATCAGACCCCACCAACAGAGAGCTCTGTTGGTGGGGGGAAAGGGGGGGTAGGAATCACTCGTGTGCTGTGTTGTGCAGCCCTGCAGCTTGGCCTTAAGCTGCAGTGGCCATTTTAGTTAAAATGTGCCTGGTCTTTAGGGGGGTTTACCACTGTGGTCCTCAAGTGGTTAATATCTCGAGATGTTTGTTTGCATCACATGATTTTCAGTAGCCAATGAGAGTGTGGGAGCCAGGGCTAGCAGTAGGATTTATGGTGCACTGTCTAGTCTTAACCACTTCCAGACCAGGCTAATTGAAATCTACACCCTGTTTGGGACCAGTTATCTCTGCCAGGGTGTAGATTTCAATTAGCCTGCTGCACGCTCACGCCGATAACGCTGCTCTCCCGTCACTGCAGCTCACTGTTGGTATGACACATTGGCTCCTGACCAGGGATGGATTAAAGGATACCCGAAGTGACGTGTGACATGAGGAGATAGACACATGTATGTACAGTGCCTAGCACACAAATAACTATGCTGTGTTCCTTTTTTTTATTTCTCTGTCTGAAAGTTAAATATCAGGTATGTAAGTGGCTGACTCCGTTCTGGCTCAGACAGACAGGAAGGGACTACAGTGTGACCCTCACTGATAAGAAATTCCCCTTTTTACCGCTTTCCTGCTCTCAAAAGCCATTTTCTGCAAGAAAGTGTTATGTAGTTGCAATTTCTTATCAGTGAGGGTCACACTGTAGTCACTTCCTGTGTAAGTCAGGACTGTGTCAGCCACTTACATACCTGATATTTAACTCTTTCAGGCAGAGAAAGAAATAAAAGGAACACAGCATATTTATTTGTGTGCTAGGCACTGTACATACACGTGTCTATCTCATCATGTCACATGTCACTTCAGGTATCCTTTAAGATGTAATGGGGCCCTAGGCAAGATAGTAGATTTGAGGCCTCCTTATGGACCTTTTGATAGATGAAGTAAAGAGAGGACAGAGAAGGTGGCTGGTGGGCCCCTTGACACAGACTAGGCCTGAGGCACCTGCCTAGGTTGCCTGGTGGATAATGAACACAGAGACATGGGCAAATGACAAGGGCAAATTAATAAAAAAAAACACTGAACTGCCACTGGGCTGTATTCAATAAAACTGATTGTAGTTACATTTCTCTGCTGTTCATTGTTTCAGATTGCACAACATCTACCTCCGAGAGTCATAGGACACAGCTGGAGACTGGTGTACAGTACAGAGAAGCATGGCTTCAGCCTGAGGACTATGTACAGGACTATGAATGGCAGCAGCTCTCCAACACTGCTGATCATCAGAGATGCTGAAGGAAAGGTAATGCCAACAATCCTATCTGAAACATGACCAAATCGTCCAGAAAAGTGCAGTACGGTGTGGGGGCTGCAAATATCCGTGATGGGCCTTTAAAGTGGACCTGAACTCAGGACTTCCTCTGTGCCCTAAAAGATAAGCAACAGGGTAATGACCTTTACAGACAAAACATATCTTTGTTACAGCTGATAGAAATCCTGCAGTAAATCTGCAGTGTGTCTACTTCCTGCTTTCATGACATAGGGTTAACATGCTGTGTTTACAAATTAGCTGCTCTGCAAGGCAGCCAGATGACACAGCTGAGAGATCAAATGACACTGGTGATTAGTAACAGATGAGGGGGAATTAGACAGGCTAAACTCTCTAAATACACACAAGGCGCATTTCTCTTCGTTTTCCTTCTGTCCTGTGCAAGAGTTCAGGTCCACTTTAATAGACTGTCCTCCTCCTCATCCTAAAATTTCTGACACTGCAGCCAGGGCCAGGTTTACCATAAGGCACTGTAGGCACGTGCCTACAGGCGCCTGCTGATGGAAAGGCGGCTCACTCCCCTCCCAGAGTGTCTCCTCCTTCCTTATGCAGAGTCTAGAGTTGCTTGTAAATTAAGTTACTCACCCAGCCCTTGGCATTCCACTGATGAGATCTCCCTTCAGTAGGGGGCACCTCTAGCTACTTAATACTGAGGGTACCTCTGGCTACCTAATGCTAAGGGACCCTGGCTGCTGCTAACTATGATGGGTAAGGGAGAAGGGCCAGCCAGCATACTTGTGGTGTGCTTCAGCGGGCTTTTTACAGATTCCTGGAGGGCGAAGCCTAGGGTGCCAGCACATCTGTGCCTATAGGCTCCTATGATGTAAATACGGGCCTGACTGCAGCTGTCCTTGGCAGGTTTTGGTTCTCTTTATCGATTGTTATGTACAGAGCACTTGAGGGGGCTCTATGTAAAGCTCGCACTGGTGCCTAGAGCTCCTAAGCTACGCCACTGCACATTACTACATGCATTTCTGTGTGCAACAAAGAGCTGTATCATTCTGAAAAGTTGAAAGGGGCAGAGCTGCAACACAGAGCAATGCAGAGGCGTTTCTGTATAACGCACATCCACCTGCACTGCTGAAGGAAGTGCAGTGGGCTGAGGCCCTTAGGCCTTCTGGGAAATGACCATGCAAAACTGACGTCAGAGTAAAATAGGCAGTAATGTTGCTGCTCAGAGGAGATATAAAGAAAACACAGAAATGCCCAGAGCCCGATATAGTGTAGTGCCACTTGTATGCAACACACAGCAATTGAATACTCGCACTTTCAAGTTGCTTAACCACCCTGGCGTTACAATTATTGCGGCTATGCGGCCGCGGGTGGCTTTTTTTTTTTTTTTTTTTTAAAGGTTATTTTTTAGTGTAGCTAGCACTAGGCTAGCTACACTCTCCACCCAAATCCCCCGGCACTGTGTGGCTCGCTGCCGGCGATATTTACCTGGCCGAGATCCCGGGATTCCACTATAGCTTTAGGCGTTGCTATGGCGACGATCAGACATGACATCATCGATGTCATGAGCAGTTCCGATTGCTGCCATAGCGACCCCTGGAGGCTATGGAGAGGCTGCACCGGCGCAGGCTCCAGGGGGGGGGGAGCAAACGCAGCGGCGATTGGGGGGATCAGAGCGGGCCGACGGCGATCGGAGGGGTGATGTAGGTAGCTACACCCCCTCCGAAAATTTGGTGCTGAAAGCCCCTCCAGGGGCTGAGCAATCCACCGCGGCGGTAATGGACGAGCCGGGCTCGTCATTACTGCCAAGGTGGTTAAAGTGGACCTGAACTCTTGCACAGGACACAAGGAAAACATAACAGAAATACACCCTGTATGTATTTAAAGAGACTCTGAAGCCTCCAGAAAACGCAGTTTTTATGCTACAATGTTGTTAGGCATGAATGCCCCTTCTGGAACGCCGCATCCCACCAAATTATTCCCACCAAAACCACAGGGCAATAATCCACAACTTTTCTGGTAGTGGATTTTGCTGCCCGGGAAGGCAGAGCTTTGGACTGTAGCTCTGCCTCCATGTGCGTCAATCAGCACAATGGACAATGCGTTTCACGGTGTAACACACCACTTCTTGAGGTCATGAATGTGCCTGTGACTCTGAAGAAAACTCGGGAGCGCCTCTGAGGTTTTTGTAGCTGAATCACAGACTCATTCACTGACCTGAAGAAGCAGTGTGTACACCACAAAACGCGTTTTCCATTGTGCTGTCTAGTAACATTGCTACTAAGTTTTCTTTTCTTTAAAACTTTTTTGCGTTTTTGTGACTTTCCTCAGGGACACTCAAGGGTCTTTAATATAACGAATCCTCCGTATAACTGGGCAGCACGGTGGCGTAGTGGTTAGCTCTCTCGCCTTGCAGCGCTGGGTCCCTGGTTCGAATCCCAGCCAGGGCACTATCTGCAAAGAGTTTGTATGTTCTCTCCATGTCTGCGTGCATTTCCTCCGGGCAGTCCGGTTTCCTCCCACATTCCAAAAAACATAAGGATAAGTTAATTGGCTCCCCCTAAAATTGGCCCTAGACTATAGTACTTACACTACATAATATAGACATATGGCAATGGTAGGGATTATATTGTGAGCTCCTTTGAGGGACAGTTAGTGACAAGATATATATATACATTGTACAGCACTGCGTAATATGTAGGCGCAATATAAATACTAAATAATAATAACTGTCGGTGTTTGTCTTACAGGTGTTTGGAGCCTTCTCAACCAGTGAGTTGAAGGTTAGCCCTAATTTCTATGGAACTGGAGAAACCTTTCTGTTCAGCTTTATACCACAGCTAAGGGTAATTATATTCCTCTGTTTACAAGGACATACATGCTTATTACGGGGCTATTTTTATCATTTAACTACCACTGTACATATTACTCTCTTTCTTTCATGTGTAAAGAACAGTTTGTTTTCCTTGTAAATTTTTAAAATAACTTGTTGGTGAAATACAAAATCAAAATACTTGGTGCAGCCAGGGCCGGTCCTAGACTTTCTGCTGCCTGAAAAATGCTGAGCTATATATATGCACACCTAGATAACACCCTTAATATATAACCCATATCATATACACCTCCCATATAAACCCCATCACCAGCGAGAGATCACCATGGCCAGTCAGAGGGGAAGCTTTTGCATGCGGCCAATAAGGCAGGGGAACTGGCCAATCACAGCCACCTGCTGCTCCTTTTGCCAACTCAGATGTCACTGCTACTAATAGAGTTCAGTGATTGACCCAATCACGGTGCTGTGGTCGAGCACGCGAGACCATCGGCTAAAGAAGCTAAATGATGAAGCTAAAGATTGTGTGATTGTGTTTTTCAATACCGGGTTCTACATATATCATTAATCAATAAATTGCTGTTCCTTTGTAGGTCTATCCGTGGACAGGAGACAATACCTTCTTCGTCAGAGGCGACACCCAGTCCTTGACGTTTGGAGGTGGGAAATGGTTGGTATTTTTTAACTGTCTATCGGAAAACTGATGTTATTGTCAAAAATAGCCTTTGGCCTAACATTAAATTGGCTTTTTATATTTCAGCGGTAGTGTTGGTCTCTGGTTGGATGAAGCTCTATATAATGGAAGAAGTCAGAGGTGTGATACATTCAATAACCTTATACTGTCCAGCACAGAGAGTTTCCGAATCAACAACCTCGAAGTCTGGTCCTTCACCTGAGCATCTTCTGTGACGCCTCATCTCTATCGTAGAGAAAGACTGTTAAGACTTTTTGTCCTGTTTTAAAGGAAGTTCCACAGCTGATCCAGCAGAAGATGGCCAACGATCTCGGTCACTATTTCACTGGACAACAAAATAGCTGGAGTTGTATATTTGGTCTGTAGGTAGAGCTGTTGGCCAACAGATGAGACATCTGACTTCTTTTGCAACATTAAGCCTGATAAGTTGCCGAAAGCTGAAGACCATACATAATCCTTCAGACCTAACCGGGATTTCCTACAAATTGTCTGTTATTGGCTGACCATAGGGAGAAAGGCAATGGGAATTGTCAGTGGAGGGATTGCAATTGGCACAGCTCAAATCTATTGAAATATTGTTGTAGGTGACTTTCTGGCTGCAGTCTTTCAACTGACAGGTCTCCAACTATTGTCTGATATGATCCAGGTAAGGGTTGTAAACCTGTTTCAACATGCTCTGGGAAGTTTGCTGGGTCACTTATGTTTCCTAGTACCTAAGTAAATATGACCCAGTGGGTGTATGGTTCAAGAACACAAGCAATCCAACACACCTGGACTGGATTTTTTTGGGTGTATATATATATATATGTATATATATATATATATATATATATATATATATATATATATATATATATATATATATATATATATATATATATATATATATATATATAGGGCTGTGGAGTCGGAGTCGTGGAGTCGGGCAATTTTGGGTGCCTGGAGTCGGAGTCGGGAAAAAATGCACCGACTCCGACTCCTAATGAATTTGTAACTGTAATTAAAATAGAAAATATGATAAAATGTTCTATTACTCAGATAATAGTCATTAAAAATAATGTATATATACAGGTTATATACAGTAATTGCTGTGCTTAGTCCACAAAAATGAAATAAACCAATCAAAATGAGTTACTTGTGCTGCTTCAATAAAGTAGTCCCCGTATTTTTAAAGTCAGATATACATATCTGATTGTGACTGTATATATGATGTGTACACAGGAATCTCTTATATATACTAAATAACATCTATGCTGTAAGAATAAAGCCTGATGTGTAGCTGTGTCACTAATAGAGATGGTCAACGAGATGGAAATAATTCTGCATTGATGCTGATTTATGCAAATGTATGCACTCCCTTTGCTGATGAAATCAAATAATTTGATATGTTATTAAAATTTGGTTTGGTGACTACAAATTAAAGGGTAACTGAGACGGATGAAAAGTAAAGTTTTATACATACCTGGGGCTTCCTCCAGCCCCCTTCAGGCTAATCAGTCCCTCACTGTCCTCCACCACCCGGATCTTCTGCTATGAGTCCTGGTAATTCAGCCAGTCAGCGCTGTCCGGCCGCATGCCGCTCCCACAGCCAGGAATATTCTGCACCTGCGCAATAGTGCTGCACAGGTGTAGTATGCTCCTGGCGGCGGAGTGTGTGCATGCGCACTACGCCTGACTGGCTCAAGTACCTGGACTTATAGCAGAAGATCCAGGTGGTGGAGGAGGACAACGAGGGACTGATTATTCTGAAGGCGGCTGGAGGAAGCCCCAGGTATGTATAAAACTTTAATTTCATCTGTCTCAGGTTTACTTTGTTACAGTAGTACTATACTCTACATATGCACTCCCCACAGAGCTGCAGGGAATCCACTGAGAATGCTGTGCACATTGAACACAGAGGTGTTGTCTGTTTACAATCTCCTCATTCCCCTGCAGAGTACCTGCACATCATTCTTACATGTACCCACACTTACATTGCCTAGGGCCTGATAGATGTGCTTTGTTCCGGTTTGTACCTTTTACAAGTACTCTTACCAAGGACTAGTTTTAGTCTAAAGGGAATAAATATAGTAGTCTACATATCCTTCTCACTTCAGTTGTCTTGTAAAATTCCTAAGCGTTGGCAGTTAAGAGACGAATTTCATGTTACATACTTTTAATCAACAAAATTGTAATATGCAAATTAGAGGAGTCGGAGTCGTGGAGTCGGAGTCGGTGGAATCCTAAACTGAGGAGTCGGAGTCGGTGGATTTTTGGACCGACTCCACAGCCCTGTATATATATATATATATATATATATATATATATATATATATATATATATATATATATATATATATATATATTACTGGTAAGTGGCAAAGGCTTGCAGCTCTCATCTGAGTCATAACAGAACACAGTACAAGTGGCCATACACCTTTCTAGCTGCCGGCAGATCGACCATCAGCTCAAATCCGAAGAGAGATCTATTGCCTGCCTGCACACTGCAGACAGAAAGCATGAAATCTATTGGAAATCGTCCTAGCATTGCCATTACCTGTCAGGCCCCTCCCCCTCAAAGTATGCGTCATTCCCTCCCCCCCTCTCCTGGCCAATGGTGAGTGTTGCATGCCCACCTCTCACACAGGCGCAAATCCTCGCCTCCTCCGATGTCCAGGGTTTTTGTGAATTACACCAGGAGCGCCTGTACCATATGACGCTTATAGACGTAGTGATGTCAGTACATGTGACGGTGATGCGTGGTGCGGGTGCTTGCGGTGACAATTCAAACAGACACTGGACAATGGAGAGGCAGGAGTCGTGCCGGACTGCCGGTGTGACAAATGAGCATACAGCTCTCACTACTGGTTCGGGGAGGGGGGCGCATACACTTGGGGTTAAACCGGCCGGGTTCCATTGAGTCAGTCGTTGGGAAATCAAACGCCATTACTGCCACACATTTGATCGACCCCTTGTGACCGAGATTCTTTGGCATGTCCTATCAGACTGTTAACATCTAAAATCAAAATCGATTTTTTTTTAGCGCCTTCCGGCACTTGCCTGTGCTTTTCTAAAGCGCTTTTGTAGAGCGATTTTTTTATTCACTCCCTGACGAAAGTTAAGAAGTAAACTCTTTGACCCGGAAAAGAATACAATGTATTTTGCAAACGCAATCGCCACACAAAGATTTTGTGAGTGTTTAGCGCTCTTCCTGTACCTTCAATTAGACCATAATCGCCCCAAAAAATGGTACAGGCACCGCTTTGCGGAGCACAAAGTGGACGAAACGCGCTGATATGGACCTTCTAATAGAGATTCATTGCACAATTGTTTTGTGGGCAATTTTGAAAATCGCCTGCACTTTAAAAGTCAGTGTGAACGAGCCCTCAATCCTACCTATCGATATCAGGTTTAAAGCAATTGTAACGATGAATCCTGTCATTGGCATCGATACCTGGCAGATTCAATCATTATGATCAAATTGGTCGGATGCCAATGCCGAAAATCGAGTAATATATGGGCTCCCTAAAGAGACCCATTAGTGGAACAATTTTTTCATCAGATGCGATCTTTCAACGCACTTTTTACGATCAAAAATAATCAGAAGGTAATTCTCGATGGTTCCCATAAACGGGTCGATTAGGGCCTTTTGGGGTTGATTCATTAACCCCTCTGGCGGTATAAAAAATTCCGCCAGGAGGCAGTTTTTTTTTTTTTCTTATATCATGTAGCGAGCCCAGGGCGATCTCCGATCAGGAAATCCCGTTCAAAGAACGGGATTTCCTGGAGGGCTTCCCCCGTCTCCATGGCGACGGGGCGGGATGACGTCACCGACGTCGGGACGTCATTGGGAGTCCCGATCCACCCCACAGCGCTGCCTGGCACTGATTGGCCAGGCAGCGCACGGGGTCTGGGGGGGCGCGCGGCGCGACAGATAGCGGCGATCGAGCGCGGGGCGGCGGCGATCGGTGTGCTGACGCAGCTAGCAAAGTGCTAGCTGCGTGCAGCAAAAAAAAAAATTAAACAAATCGGCCCAGCAGGGCCGAAGAAAACCTCCTGCGCGGCTTACCCCGAACTATGTTCGGGGTTACCGCCAAGGAGGTTAAGCTGCGCTGCTAAAACAGCGCAGCTTAAGGAGAGGAGCGCGAGTTATGCGCACGCTATGCGCGGTAGGGCAGCGTAGCGTGTGCTGCTAACTTACTTGTGCTCCTAAGTAACAGCCTCTCTACTGAACCCGCCCTGAAAGATCCAGTGGCTTTAATTGACGCAATTCCCGCACTTTGATTGGCCCAATAGGCTGCCTGATCAGTGGAGCGGCCATTACTTAGAAGGAGCGCGAGTAAGTTAGCGGCGTACACTACGCTGCACTACCGCGGGTAGCATGCACATAACACGTGCTCCTCTCATTAAATTGCGTTGCTTTAGCAGAGCAGCTTAATGAATTATTTCTTCCTTCAGATACGATTGTAAAAACCATCTCTCAGATCGACAGAATTTTCAGTTCCTATCAACCAAAGAATAGTTTCATATCAATTTTCATCAAACACGGCGCTGTTTTCTGTACCATTTGATCAAAACTATTACGTCAAAAGATTGCATCTGATGAAAATATTGTATCGTTAATGGATTCATGCCCCCAGGCACCGTTAAATATTAGAAGATGTGATCTTACTGTGGGCTACACATAACTGCAAATTCACTAACCTTTCAGCTGCCCACACTGTGTTCTAATATGACCCAGGGGTGGGCCACAAACAGACAACTAAAAGAAGACAACTTAAAAAAAAAAATAAAGAATCCAGCCAGGAAGGATTAGCCTGATCACCAACATTCTCCACTGTTCTCCAACCTTAGTAAATAGACCCTTATGTCTTGCAAGACTTCTGAGTTGGGTATGTGCATTAAACGTCTGAAAACTTACAATTGTTGTTGCCTGATTTCCAGTATCACAGCAAGAGGTCCTTATTGCTAATGGAGAACTCTAGGCAGAGCCGGTCCTCTCATGAAGTAAGGTGAAACTTGCATGAGGCGCAGAGATTACAGGGGCAGCAGGTTTGTTCTGTGTTTACAATTACAGCATGCAGTCAGAGTAGGAGGAGAAGTGAGAGGAGAGCAAGTGAGGTGAAGAGGTCATTAGTGGGGAAAAGCAGCTTGTTGTGCTGTGTGAGGAGTCTGACAGCGAGTGAGCGGGGGAACAGGAGCAGCATTGTTTGATTTGACTTGCACAGCAGAAGGGAGAAGGTGGCACTGCTGTCCTGACAAAGGAGGAATGGAGGACGGCCAACTGGCTGAAGGTGAGCAGGGTGTTTGTCACAGACTCACAGCCAGCAAGCCAGCGTGTTATTGTGTTGGGCTGGCTGGCTAACTACAAGCACCTACCTGGCTAACCTATACTGTGGGTAACTATACTGGCTGCCTACTGGGGGCACCTACCTGGCTAACCTATACTGTGGTTAACTATACTGGCTGCCGACTGGGGGCACCTACCTGGATAACCTATACTGGGGGTACATCCTCACAAGTTTGCCTCAGGCAGCAAAAACTTTAAAAGCGGCCCTGACTCTAGGCAAATAGCACACAGTTTGTTTTACCATATGCATATTCACAGAACAGCTGCTATTCTCTGTAACTGTACAGTGTGATGTGTAATGCTTCATCAGATAAGATTCCTATCATCCCTCGTACACCAGTAAAAGTGCCCACACATCAGACGATGTATGGGCAGATCGACTAGGAGACAGAGCCCTCTCTGACCAGATTCGAACAGAGAGAGATCTGTTGCCTGCACCCCACATAACATAAAAATATCAGAAAAATATGTTTTATCATTCAAACCACACTAGTTCATTCTATCCTGGTTCATTTTCCTTCATATTAACATGTGAAAATAAGAAATATATCCAGGGCCGCGCCTGGGCGAGTGCTGCGGGTGCATTGCACCCAGGTGCCTCTCTCTGACAGGCGCCGCCCGGCCGCCGCTCACCCCCTCTAGCCGCCGCTCCCTCCCTCCCTCCCTCTAGCCGTGTCAGACCTCGATCAGGCGGCGACCAATAGTCCGGGCGCTAGGACCTAGCACACCGCACTGATATGCGGAAGTGACATCACTTCTCCATATAGAGCGGGTGCGTCCGGCGCCCGCTCTGGTCGGGTCGCCCGCTGATTGAGGTCTGCCTAACTGCAAGGTAAGGGGGGGCGGCGGCTAGAGGGGGGGTCCCTGTCACTCACTGCCTAAACGGGGCTCCCTGTCACTCACTAGCTAAACGGGGGTCCCTGTCTCTCACTAGCTAGTGAGAGACAGGGACCCCCATTTAGGTAGTGAGAGACAGGGACCCCCGTTAGTGACAGGGACCCCCGTTTAGGCAGTGAGTGACAGGGACCCCCGTTTAGGCAGTGAGTGACAGGGACCCCCGTTTAGGCAGTGAGTGACAGGGACCCCCGTTTAGGCAGTGAGTGACAGGGACCCCCGTTTAGGCAGTGAGTGACAGGGACCCCCGTTTAGGTAAACTGGGTTCCCTGTCACTCACTGCCTAAACGGGGGTCCCTGTCTCTCACTGCCTAAACGGGAGTCCCTGTCACTCACTACATAAACGGGGGTCCGTCACTCTACCTAACTAGGTGTCTCTGTCACTCACTACATAAACGGGGGTCCCTGTCTCTCACTACCTAAACGGGGGTCCCTGTCACTCACTACCTAAACGGGGGTCCCTTTCTCTCACTACCTAAACGGGGCTCCCTGTCACTCACTGCCTAAACGGGGGTCCCTGTCAGTATACTGCTTGGTTTGCCCAAAGTACAGATGCATCCCCAACAGTCAAATGAATGAGCTGCCTTTTATGGAAAGGATAACACAGTAGTATGTGGCTGTGTGAGTGTGACAGGCTGACAGAGACAGTGCTTCACATTGCCGCATACTACTGTTATCCTTTCCATGAAAGGCAGCTCATTCATTTGACTGTCTGTGGCCCATTTGACTGACTGTTTGTGAGGATATCTGCTGACAATCTGGTTGCATTGTGTGGGGAACATCCACTGGAACATCAGTTCATATCAGTAGGGATGGATCAGCACCACCTCACAATGTTGGTATATGCTTTTTGTTTACATTGTTTGTTATTAAAAAAAAAAAAAAAAGGTTTTCTTTGTTTTGAACATGGTAATGTCTGTCTACTCAGTTTATTTATCTTTAGATTGGAAAATGGATTGAGTCATTGCTGTGCATGGAAGAGGGGTAGGAATTGGGGTATCACAGGCATGCGTAAAGAGGTGGAAGGTGTGGGTGTGATTAGGCAGGACATGGGTGTGGTTATGTGGTTGGGCACGGTTAATTTAACCACTCCCATAGGCATCAGAGAAAATCTTGCATCTAGGTGCCAGGCACCCCAGGCTCACCCCTGAATATATCAATTAAAAGGATCATGGGAATAGAGTTTTATGTCAATGTTATTCAGTATAAATACAGTACAGGAATCCTAAAATTGGGACAAATGAGGAAAAAAATGAGGGAGAGAGGAACTGGGTTCCCGAAGAGGGACTGTCCCTCCAAAAGAGGGATAGTTGGGAGCTATGCAAAATAGCAGCACTTTTTTATATAGAGGTGAACACGCAGAGGAGGAGCAGGAGGTGCTGAAGGATAGCAGCTACAGATTACTGATCTAGACAATTGTCAGGTGACACGTCTAGAGTCTATCCAAAGCTTCAGAACCCCACAGAAGAGCAGTTCTTCCTATCAACATTGTCCTTTAACTGCAAGAACCGAGTGTGACCACTAGATGTCACTCGTTGCCTTGCATTCTATCAGCCAGTAAGACAGACATTGCCGTTCTCCTGAATGGAACGTCTTGGGTTGCAGAGGGGAGGAGTAGGGGGTCCACAGAACGCCGCACCGTATTTGTAGTTCTGTCTTGCGCTACGCTCAGCTGGGGTGAACTACGAGTCCCAGAAAGCTTTGCGGAGCCAGTTTTCTAATTGGCCTCTTCAATCCTCCTCTTACAAATCGCATAAACAAAAGGCTTCCTGCGGATGGATCAGGTAGGATTGTGTGTCTAGGGGCGGACATTCGGCCAGGGACTCTGCAGTGTAGGTGTAGCTGTTCCTCTGTCTCCTCTATAAGGAAGTTCAGCCTATTCATAGCCATAGAGGACATTGGATTGTGCATGATATTCTGCTCCTATGTACAGTAATTATATATATATTTATTAATTTATTTATTTACACATAGGGTACCTGCTGTCTTTTGTGTGTTTATGTCCCCTTCCTGTCCGGTTTCTTTAAACCGACAGGATAGCAAACAATAGTCGTTGGCTAAAGGACTGGTGATCTTGGAGTGGATCCATAGTGAAAAGGGATCTAAAATGATCTTTACCGGTAGTCGGCTATGGCGAGCACTATAATTCAGGTGTCGGTAACTCTGCAACGATGGAAGTCTACTTTAAAGGACAACCGAGGTGACGTGTGACATAATGAGATAGACATTTGTATGTACAGTGCCTAGCACACAAATAACTAGGTTGCGTTCCTTTTTTTATTTTTCTGTCTGTAGGAGTTAAAAACCAGGTATGCAAGTGACAGTTTCTGTCAGGACCAGGTCAGACTAGAATGTAAACCTCACTGATAAGGAATTGCAGCCATAAGACACTTTCCTAGCAGAAAATGGATTCTGGGAGTAGGAATGAGATAAAAGGGGTCAATAGTTCATAGATTTTTAGCTCTGGCGTACTTCAATGAATGTGTTATTGAGAAGAGTCCATTAAACAGTAAAAACTTAAAAAGTAGATTTAAATATAAAATAAAACTGTGGGATAACTAAAAAAAATCATTTTTATAAGAAGGTGGATAGATACAATTGTTTATCTCGTTAGTTAATTTTCACCTTGGATGTCCTTTAAGAACATTCTGAACATTTGTCAGAATAAGCCCTCAGAAGCTGTTTCAACTGTGCTTTGGAGTCGCTGGCAATTCCAAAAGTGGTATGTTAACGGAAGTCAATAGAGGTGACTCCACATTAGCGGTTGCTATTTCCCCACATTGCAGAATTTGTGCAGCAATTGTGCTCCAATACAAAGTGTAGAGTCCCTTCAAAATTGCTTTTCAATCGCTTGTACAAAAGCAAATTTGCAGCAATTTCACTACCCAGATGAACACCCCCCAAACAAATAAAAAATGCATTAAAATAAAAAGTGCTGGAAATCATTCCAAACTCTGCAGAAATCGCTACCAGAAGTGCTCAGCAATTTGGAATTTACAGTAGCACCAGCCCAAGGACTACAGCCCCTGCAACTGTGTGTGTGGTTGGGGGGGGGGGAGGAGTAATTGCAGAGCTGTGAGGGGCTTCTAACCACTACCCTTCCTCCGATACAGGGGACCAGCCTTCAGTTACAGCGATTCTGGGCTACACTACATGGGTATGAAGGTCACAATTTTTGACCCTTGCCAGATGGGCTCCTAGGCTGTGAGGGTTACCAACGGAAGGGTTGTGAAATATGGGTAGACCCATCAAAGTTTTGTTGGAGGGCTCCATGATCCTGGACAGAGCTTATCTTTGTGTAGAAGCACCTTAATTAGAGGATGCCACATAATTCATCTTAAACTCGGTCAGGAGTTCCCTACAAAAGCCACTTCATGTACCACAGACTACCTTAGCTACTGCAGTGGTCTTTTATGATGGGAATACACGGCTCAATTTTGAGCCATTAAAGAGAACCTGTAACAAAAAAAATTCCCCTGTGGGGAACTCACCTCGGGAGGGGGAAGCCTCAGGGTCACAAAGAGGCTTCCCCCTCCCCTGTAGCGCTGGCTCCCCCGAAGTGTCCCAGAATCCTCCCTCGACAAGCCTGATAAGCGCTGATTTATTTACCTTCCCTGGCTCCAGCGGGGGCGCTGTTGCGGCTCTCCGCATGGAGATAGGCGAAAATGGCCCATCTTCGTCTGGTCCGCTCTACTGCTCAGGCGTTAGAGACTTCCCCCCCGGCAGTTGAGCGGCCCAACAGCGATCGGCTATTTCCACCTATTTCCGAGTAGAGAGCAGATACTGCGCTGGAGCCGGGAAGGTAAATATTTACATCCTCGCTGTTCGGGGAGCTTTATTGCCATCGCCGTGGGGCCGAGGAGGACGGGGGAAGCCTCAATAGGATGCGGAGGCTTCCCCCACCCGAGGTGAGTACCCCCCAGTGGAGGTTTTTTTCCGTTACAGGTTTTCTTTAAGATGGATCGATAGATAATTTCCGACACGTCCGATCACCATTCGATCATTTTGCCACTTGATTCATCATTGAAGTGAATTGAAAAAGAAAAACGAGCGGAAGATGAGAATTGAGTGGGAAAAACGATCAGGCGCAGAATCGAGTGCCAGAATCGGCCCATGTATTCCCAGTATTAAGCCCCATACACACGCTCAACAAAAGTTTTAAATGCACAATTTTTTATTGTTGAAACAACCAAAAAAAAAGTTGTTTGCTATTGTCGGGTCCGCTCTACTGCGTCTACTGATAAGACGCAGCTCAAGTCAATACAACACTTGGATAGACTTGAGCTGGGTCTTATCAGTTGTTTGAACAATAGCAAACAACTTTTTTTTGGTTGCTTCAACAGCAAGTTGTTTGAGAAGTGTGCATTGAAAAGACTTTTGTTGAGCGTGTGTATGAGGCTTTAGAGAGTTATGTCTGGAAGAAGGGACGAGGAGTGATCATGTAAGAGTTAACACGGGTTTAGCTGGGACTCAACTATTTTCATGTGGCTGGATGAAAAAAAGAAAATGCTTTTGTTTCAGGGTTGTACAACATATCCATACGCATGGATCCACCAATGGGTTACTATAAGTACTTCTGCTGTTTTTTGGACTATAAGACGCTCATGACCATAAGACACACCTAGGTTTAGAAACTAAACTTGGTGCATCCATGGTAAAGGGGCATCTTGTGGATAATGCCCCTTTTGTACCTCTTGTGTCTCCCTGTGTCCCCTTTGTGTCCTCCTCTTTGCCCCTTTGTGTCCCCCTGTGTCCTCCTCTGCATGGGCACAGTACAGGAAGCCCCCAAATTGCGGCGGGACGGAGGTTCGTATTGGCAGGCGTTCACAAGTCAGGAATTTCCTGCATTTGGACTAAAAGATGCACTGACTTTTTTCTCCCACTTTTGGGGGAGAAAAAGTAAGTCTTGTAGTCCAAAAAATACAGTATATTATCACAACAATTTAAAATTCTTCCGCAAGCACACATGGTTTAAAAGGATACCCGAAGTGACATGTGACATGATGAGATAGACATGGGTATGTACAATGCCTAGCACACAAATACCTATGGTGTGTTTTTTTTTTGCTTTCTCTGTCTGAAAGAGTTAAATATCAGGTATGTAAGTGGCTGACTCAGTTGTGACTCAGACAGGAAGTAATTACAGTGTGACCCTCACTGATAAGAAGTTATAACTATAACAGTTATAACTATAACTACAACTTCTGAGAGCAAGAAAGAGATAAAAAGGGTCAATCATTCATAGATATTAGCTCTGGCATACTTCAATGAATGTGTCATTGAGCAAAACAATAAAACAGTTAAAACTGAGATGAGGTGGAACGCCACTTGATACTTGCGTCCCTGATCTCCCCAGCATCTGGGTAGTCTACTCCATGTCCTCCGAGGCTCTCGATCCCTCCGGTGAGATCACGTGACAACAGACGGTGATCCCATCATAGGGGTAGAGTGCCACCCAGAGTACAGGAGGAAGAAATGCAGCACTTGATCCGGGGAGGTGAGTTCTCTGCAGGAGCTGCAGGAAATCTCCCCGGTGCTTGATTTTCTCCAGATTTTAGGGTCTAAGAGAACACCAAAAAATACCATTTTTAGACCATAAAATCCAGAAAGAATCATACCGCCAAGGAGGTTAAGATCCTGTGATATGCTAGAGCTACTGTATTTATCGGACCATAAGACGCTTCAGACCATAAGACGCACCTAGGTTTAGAGGACAAAAAAACAGGAAAAATAAAATATACTAACCTGGTGCATTCATGGTGCAGGGCATCTAGTGCCAACTCCCCCCCCCCCCCCCCCCCCAAGCTGTTCCTATTTAAACTACACTGCCCAGCTAAAGTAACCCTCACCACCCCTCAGCTTACACTTATCCCCACTGCCCCCCAGCTACACTAATGAAAGTAGATCTCGCCATCTCCATTAAACAGGGATCCCTACAGCCAGTGACAGCATAGGTAGAGATACCAGATGTAAAAGTACAAGTCAGTGATCCGAAATAGCTGGATTGCCCCCAGCATAGATCAGGGCTGTAGGTAGCTCAGCCACGGATACTGGAGATCAAAGTGCTGGCAGAAGATGCAAGTGAGGTGAGCAGTTACTATGTATGGTAGAAACACATGCATTGTCAGTGATAAGGATTTGGCTGGCAAGTGTGCTGAAAATACAAACTTAACAAGCATAATGTGGGTTCAATAACTTTATTGCGACCTTCTCTCTCACCTTAGGTGTGTGCTGGGTGTTGAGGAGGCACAACTGGCAGAAGGTCTTGGTGGGTTAGGGAGTCACTCCCTGGTAAGCAGGTGATGCAGCAGTCAGGGATTTAACAAGTAAACCAACCGTCTGACGATGTCTCCTCATCCTCCAGCCATCCCTGGCTCAGCGGCAGACTCCCTCTGTCATCTGCCTGTTCCTGTGACCATCCTCATCCTCGCCGACACTGATGAGAGAAGTGCAGCTTGTGGTGACGTCCTCTCTCTGTGTGACCTAACGGTGCATATGCGCCGGGGTCACAGTGTGAGGACAAAAAAGACGAACTCTGGCCAAATTAGAAGAGAAAAACCACGGTGATCGCCAGGGACCCGGTACAAATCAGGAGGAGCCAGAGTACAGAAGCGCTAGTGTCCCTCGGATGATGCTGCTTGCTCCCATAGGTGCGCCCATTGCATCATCACATCAGGTGGCAAATTCAGTGCTTTTGCATTGGATTCAATACAAACATCTGTACAGGATCCAATATAAAAAAAAAAATTTGTAAAAAAAAAAAAAAATAGTTATGGGCAGCACCACTGCCCATAGTAGCAAATAACAGATTAAAAGAAAAAAAAATGTATTAAAAAAAAAAAAAGTTTTTTTTTAATATTGTACATAATGCTAGCAGACAGCTTGCAAGACCGCAACTTGCAAGCGGCCCACTAAAATGCTTACATTATAAAGCAATACTTGGAAAAAAAACAATTGTACCGCCTTTATACAAAAATTGTATGTCACCCCTAAATATTGTCTGTAACCTAAATTAATGTTCAGCGCTGCGTAATATGTTGGCGCTTTATAAATACAATAAATAAATAAAAAATTGCAGGAAAATTAAATGCCAGGGAGGTTATCGATTGTCTTTTAGGTTTTCTAAATGTTGAGTATTGAACTCTACCTCTGCAACACCACCAATTTGTGTTTACAGCTGTTTCAGGAGCAAAGCAGTAAATAAATGTTAGACTTTTCTTAAAAAGGACTACAAACAGGAATTAAGTTAGTTTGTGTTTAGCAAATGGTACCATGGTAAGCAGTGTCAAGTAACTTTTTTTTTGTTTGTCCTACTTTAATTTCAGCATTGGACCTAATTTGTGAATGTTCACAGATCATAGTACGCATCATACTAAGAAATGGATTCCACTAAGACCTCCGAAAATGGGACTCAGGAAGATTGGAGCAAATCAAAATCCAAGAAAAATCAAGGAGTCAAGCATTCCTCCAAAGTGACCAAATCAAATGATCATAAAAGTCCAAAAGTGAAAACGCCGAAGGATGATAAGGCAGTAGAAAACATCTCCTCTCTGGAAGAGAAGGCCAGTCAAGGTCGTCAGTGGTTAAGAATCCAACTCAACGTGCAAAGTAAGCCAACAAAGGCAAAAAAGAAAACGCATAGCCTCTCCGATGACCTTGCTGAACAGTCTATCATGAAAACCAGGCCCTATGCCTGTGCTGTGTGTCAGAAAAGTTTTGCCCAGAAGTCTAACCTTGTCACCCACTTTCGAGTTCACACAGGCTCCCGGCCTTATATGTGCATGGAGTGCGGAAAGACCTTTAGCACCAGCTCGAATGCAGTCACCCACCAGAGAGTCCACACAGGGGAACGTCCTTACAGCTGTGGGGAGTGTGGGAAGAAGTTTAGCATCAGTTCCAACTTGGTAACCCACCAAAGGGTTCACACTGGGGAAAGACCTTATGCTTGCCAGGATTGTGGAAAGTGCTTCACTCACCGCTCCAACTTGGTCATACACCAGAGAGCTCATTCGGGAGAGAAGCCCTACATGTGCCAACAGTGCGGCAAAAATTTTACGCACAGCTCTCATCTTGTGGCCCATCAAAAGGTCCACATGTAGAGAACATTCTAGCTTCTTGACTAGGGGTAATTGGCTGGGCACTTGACCATATTAGCCTATTACAGAAAATAAAATTGTTCACCAGGTCTGGTTCTTTGGACCATGTATCAGGAACATTTGGGTTTAAAGAGCATCTCTACCTAGAGTACACGGTTATATGGGGTCATTACTGCTGTGTGGAAGGTTAGTGAGGAGATGCCATATGGTCATCAGACTGAAAGCCAAGATTCTTCAGGGGCCTGTGAAGTGTCATTTTTGGAAACCTGGTGCACATTATCAATGACCTCCTAGGGCTTCCTCCCTAGGAATGTATAGAGACGTCAGGCTATCTAAGAAAGTGTAGTCTCAGCTGGATACCTTTTTGTTTTCTAGAACAGGAGTTATCAAACCTGTCCTTAGACCCCAAAACTTATGTGGAGTTCCTCTTCTTAGAACTCAAATGGGTTCATCACAGGTTTAATTAGATAACATCGTTGGCTAGACTTTGCTGTCCACCTGTGTGGAGATCCATAAAACGTGAACTCGTACTCCAGAAGATAGTTTGTCACTAGTGCAAGTGAGTTCTTCAGTTCAAATGAGATAAAAAAATAAAAAAAAACACAATCCTCTGGCAGTCCACTTATTCTGTGCAGTACACACCTTCAGCCACTCAATTGCTGTATTTTCAATTGTTTTTGTTGCCCGGGTTGAGTGGACTCTGTATAAAGAAGCATCATAGAGGTGTATCCCTTCACCTGATTTGAACTAAGAAGTTGCCTGTACTAATGATGTGGTGAAAACATTGTGTACAATACAAAAAGCTCTTTGGTTGAAACTACTTTATTTTTTCTTCGGCTATAGCTTGACCTGACAAAAAAACGGCAACCTTAGACAAAACAGACTCTTAATACATGGATTTGGACCAAGGTGATGGCTTTACAAAGAAGCCACCCCAGAAATAAAGGTTCATTTCTTCTAGGGATGATCCATAAAATGGAAATACTTCCGAGTTCATGCAGGATTATGTAAATTTGTACACAAATTTATGCAGATTGAAAATGAACCAATCAAGTCCCATCCAGGTTTAAATTGATGGGTCCATTTTCAAACTGCCTAAATTTACATATGGTAATCCTGCATGAACTCAAATATTTGCATCTCATTGATCATCTCTAATTTCTTCCTTTGGCACCCCAGTAGCATGAAGACTGTTTCCATCCAATATCGGGACATCAGTTTTAGGTGGCCTTGCTCTGTTGTGCGCTTTTGCTTGCAGCATCATACAATGGGATGGGACGTCCAACTCCAGTCCTCCAGGGCCATATCTATGTCAGCATTTAGGATGGACAGAGAAATAGAGGAATGTGTTTTACTTGATGAAACACACCTTTCCTGATTCAGTCTCATCAATGTATTTGAGATGTGCCAAAAAATGTGTGAGGACCTCAGCCCTTGAGGGCTGGAGTTGGACATCTCTTCACTAAGGTGACTATATTATGCCTATGTTTGTATGACTGTAGAAGCAAAAAAGTTTCTGTATCGTGTTAGCCAAACAAATTATATAGGTAGAAAAAAAAAACTAGGTTTTGTAAAAAAAATACCATTTAATGGCTAACTAATAGAGTTAAATGATGCAAGCTTTCTGGGATCTAGTCCCCTTCTTCAGGCATATTTCCAGATGTAAGCTGAAGTAAAACACTGATGCAGATAAATGGTAAACACGAAGATGACAGTTGTGCTGGTTACTGTTTATCCGTTAGGTGTCAGGTGATCAGCAGGCTGGAGCCAGTGAGTTAGTGCAACCATACATGAAATCCAGCAGGTTTCTGAAGATCATGAAGCCAAATCAATCATGTTACATAAGGTGTCATGAATCCTGTTCCATGATACGCTGCATGAAATGCCCCTCAAGAGGAATCTATATAGGAGAAACCGGACAAAAACTGCGCACAAGAATGAACCATCACCGCTTTAAAATTAATGAGGGTAAAATGGACACACCAGTGGGCCAACACTTCTGTGAACCAGGACTCAGCATGCAAGATCTAAAAGTACTTGTTCTTAAGGGTAAGTTACAAATTTATGAAAATGTTCAAGACATTAACAGAAGGTTTAAATTGTGGAACATGATTCATTCATTTAACTTTATTAATTAGCCATTAAATGGTATTTTTTACAAAACCTTGTCTTTTTCTACCTATATAATATGACTGTAGAAGAGACCTTCGGTCTGAAGCTCTCCTAGATGCAGGAATGTGAAACACTCAATGTTTAACTCTTCATTGTTGATGTTACACAAATGCTGGACTACTAAACCTGAATGCAGTTATGAGTCTTACCATAGGGACACTGTCTAGGCTGAAAGTGAAAGTTTACATGACCGGCTTTCCAGTAGATCACCTTGAATGAAGCAAAAGCAAACCTCAAATTAAAGAGGACCGGTGACAAAAAGAAATTTTCAATATTTCTAATCTTCACTCTGAAATCTAACAGCGAAGTCAAAGAAGTTATCTTCCCGGGGTTGGTCCTGTTATTTGTGTTGCCTTTCCAAATCGGTCAGCCAAGAAGGACCCCACAAAGACTGTCTATAATCTGCCCGAGCCCAGCGTAGGTAACTGATGCTCTAATCTTAATCAACGCTAAAATGACATTTACCTAATCCGTTAGTGTTCTTTCATGTAATCCTGACCACACTTTTGATATTTCACATTTATAGGAGGGTCTATTATCAGCACTGAGGTGAGGCAGGAGATAAGGCAACAGTCCAGCTCTACACTACACAGGTGCACAATACATATAATTATCCCTTAATGCTCCCTATCACCTAATACCCCTAATAGCTCAGAGCTTGGTCCCACCCGTCTTCAATCACATGTGTCACTTAAAGGGACTCAGAGCAGTGCCTGTGGGTATGCCTTTAACCACCTCGGCGGTAATGACGTCATCCCGTTCATCACCATGGCGACGGGGGAAGCCCTAAAGGAAATCCCGTTGAGAACGGGATTTCCTGTTGGGTTTGATCGCCGGCGGCGATCGGAAGGGTGGGAGGGATTCGGCAGGGAGGGGGGGTAATCATGTAGCTAGCGCTAGGCTAGCTACAGGATTAAAAAAAAAAAAAAATACTGCTGCGCAGCCACCCTGGTGATCTTAATAGACCGCCAGGGTGGTTAATGGCAGCTATCTAGTCAAATATAGTAAGAAATAGGAGCTAATAAATTATGGAGCATACATATTATTTCATAATACAGGACACATAACTATCCATAGAGGTGTAATTTACACATGTAGGGTTGTTTCTGGGCATAGGCCATCCAGGCAGGGGGCTGGGACACCCTCTAGTGTACTGGACATAATACTGCAGCCTCTGTATTTATGAAATTGTTTTAAGCATTCTGCAGTACACAGCACAGCATATTCCAGCTGTTTAAGTGCCCCTGTGATGTCTTGTGTTTTTCAATGTCCCCATGTAACGTTATTCTTGGCTGGTCATACCCCACAGAGCCTCCCCCCCCCCCTCCATGCAAAGTGTATGAGGGGAGAGCGGGTTACAGGTTGCTGGGCCTGGGGCACTAAATTGGTCAGAAAAGCCTTCTCAAAAAATGCCTGACGCTGGTTTCATGAGCAAGCACCCATATCTAACTAGGGGCATCACTACAATTCATGGGGCCCCAGCAAAAATTTGATGGGGCCTCAATATAGAATGCTGAATGACAAAAATGGAGGGGGTGTGGTTAAGGATAGGCGTCGTAAAGTGGAATTAAAAGCGGATCCGAGATGAACTAACTATGGGCTGGTTCAGACGGACGCTTGCAGAGCGTTTACTGCCAGCGTTCGGGGCTTGGCGTTCAAGGAGCCCCTGGAAGCTACATGTTGCTTCCAGGGGCGGTTAACCGCAACGGGTAATGTCCCCCTAGGGGAAGAAAAAACGCGACCGCATCCAAACGCAATGCAAACGCTGCTGAGAGCCCGAACGCATTGCCGCCACGTTGCCAACGAACGCGACGCCTCCAAACGTCCGTCTGAACCAGCCCTATAACAAGTATATATATATATATATATATATATATATATATATATATATATATATATATATATATATATATATATATATATATATATATATATATATATATATATATATATATATTATCTAAAGTTGACACAGCAAATCTGGCTGCATACAGCTTCAACAGTTTAAGATTATTTATTCCTGTGATACGATGAGAGCGGCCATGTTCTGTTTGTCATCATTACACAGGTATTGTGCAACTCCATCTCCACCCACTCCCCCCTCCCCTCTGTCTCTGAAATCTTTGGCTAGTAACCTCTTTCTCCTCCTGTCCAGACTGAGCTCCCATAAGCCCTTGCTACATGAGTCAGAGTGCCTTGGCGTTTTGGAGAAGCTGTGGGCGAGGCTTGTTTAGTTTATAGGGAATTAGATTATTAAAAAAAAAATGTATTTGGCTTGAGGAATATGCAATGTATAAAAGTTCATCTCGGATCCACTTTAAGAATAGGCATTGGGGGTGGTGGCTAGATTTAAGCATTGGAGGGGGGGGGGGGGGGGTTCTGTGTGAGTAGGGTTAGGTTTAGCTGTAGTAGAATATCCATAATATTTACCAATATTATACTAACAAAAAATGACCACTGTAACATAGGGTATCTGTAAATGTTACCAATATTCTACTATCAGCTAGGTCCCTGCACCCAAACTGCCTGGTGCCTTTATTTCACGTATGTGAAAAATTGGTCTTTCCTCTATGGTACTACTGTAATTTATGGAAATCCATATGGTCTCTACTTGTTCTTTCCCTTGGTATTTATGCCTTTATAGCACATGGGGTAGACAGACATATTATGTGACTGGAGTCTTCACACAAATGTTTCTGTGAATGGTAGACCTATTGTGTCCAAGCCAAAATCTGACTTACCACATTTGGTTGGCCTGCAGGGAGCATCCTTCCTGGTGTGGCAAGCTGATATTGTAAAGCAAGACAGTAATTATAATAGAGGGCCCTCACTTGGCGCAGGGGACCAGAAGACAGCAAGGCCTTCCCTCTTCTTGGATAAGTATGTGATTTTGTATACTGGAGCTTGGGGTAAACGTTAACGGTTTGCTGTAGAACAATAAGTTTATGCCATCCAGGCAGTCATGTGAACATTGTACTGGATGGCGGCTACATAAAGGGAACCCGAGGGGAGAGGGACATGGAGGCTGCCATATTTATTTCCTTGTAAACAATGCCAATTGCCTAGTGTTGATCTGGCATAAGTAGTGTCTGAGTCAAAACCCTGGAACAAGCATATTGCTTATCCAGTAAAGACTACCTGATCTGCTGCATGCTTGTTCAGGGTCTATGTCAAAAAGTATTAGAGGCAGAGGATCAGCGGGACAGCCAGGCAACCGGTATTGCTTAAAAATTAAATAAGTCAGCCTCCATATCCCTCACCCTGGGTTCCCTTTAAAGGAATACTTAAGTCAAAATAAAAAAATTAATTTTTACTCACCTGGGGCATCCCTCAGCCCCCTGAAGCTGTATGGTGCCCTCGCAGCCTGGCTCCGATCCTCCTGTCCCCGCCGGCGACTACTTCCGGGTTTGGCGACAGCCGCCGACAGGCTGGGAACGCAAGTGATTCTCCGCGTTCCCAGCCGCTATATCACCCTCTATGCTGCTATAACGTATATGTTATACGCTATAGCAGCATAGAGGGTGATATAGCGGCTGGGAACGCGGAGAATCACATTCCCAGCCTGTCGGCGGCCTGGAAGTAGCCGCCGGCGGGGACAGGAGAATCGGAGCCAGGCTGCGAGGGCACCATACAGCTTCAGGGGGCTGAAAGATGCCCCAGGTGAGTAAAAATCATTTTTTTTATTTTGACTTAAGTATTCTTTTAATGTTACCAGTAACATATTTAAACATATGGCACTCCATGTACAGAGTAGTAGCTCTTCCATTTATAACTAGTAAAGGAGGGGCAAAATGGAAGGGCAGTGCACTACAAGCACAGACCATGAAAGGGGGACCCAAGAAAAGAGTCCCGTTAACATGTAAGCACACTTTCCAGGACTAAACACCTGCCTTCCCTATGCCTGTACAAGCTATATAGTGCCAACTCTAGTAGAACTAAAATACTTTTTTTTTTTTACTCCAAAGTGCCATAATTTACTGTGGCGAATTGTGCCCCATTGACTCCAGTTTTTCGTGCACCTGTGTGATATACAACTCTGTATTCAACCCATGCTGTTTATTTCCTCCTGTGAGGCTCTGCTGCTGAAGAGAAGGCAGACTTCTGTAAAATGGCTGCCAGAGACACTTTCTGTGGACCTTAGTAGCTGGACTGAATACTTCAGACCCTTCCAATTCTGGTTGTGGTAGAAGGCAAGATGCTGCTGTATGCCGGTTTTGGGCTACAGTCTCACTTGGGCTCTAAGCTACGCCCTGAAGCACTTCCAGGAGTTTTGTTACTTGTCAGACTTCCTGTTGGACTTTGTCATTTGAATGTTTATATAGTGTAATAACCAGTGTTATGTCTGAAAAAACGTTCATGTTTGTTCTTTGCACTGTCTGTGTCCAATAAAACCAGTTTCCAATGGTCTTTTCATTTAGAACGCTCAACCTGTTTGTGTGTGTCCTCTGAATATCGTTCATCTGGGATGGTTATGAAATTAAAACCTACGGAAACCATTTTTGGGTAGATTCGGAGGTGGTGAGGGCCTAAAAGCACTAGTTCTGTATCCCCATCTGTGAAAATTGTATAATTTCCTGTCTAAAAAGGAAGTAAGGATATACAGTTGTGTTCAAAATTATTCAACCCCCACTGAAATGGAGTGTTTTGGACAGTTTGACATTGATTTTGATCATTTCAGTCATCTTGTTTACAATTAAATCAAAGAGGCACTTGTAAGTCAGACAAATAGAACATAACATGTATAATTAAATAACCACAAATGTCTTTTCTGTGCTCACATCATTATCAGTTTTATTCAACTTACAAGTGACATTCATTCTTAGTACAACATCCTTTTCCAGTTATAACAGCTTTTAAACGTGAAGCAAAGCTTGACACAAGTGTCTTGCAGCGATCTACGGGTATCTTAGCCCCTTCTTCATGGGCAAAAGCCTCCAGTTCAGTCACATTCTTAGGCTTGCGCGCAGCAACTGCTTTCTTTATGTCCCACCAGAGGTTCTCAATCGGATTTAAGTCTGGTGACTGCGATGGCCACTCCAAAATGTTCCAGCCTTTAATCTGCAACCATGCTCTAGTGGACTTGGAGGTATGCTTGGGATCATTGTCCTGTCGAAAGGTCCAACGTCTCCCAAGCCTCAGGTTTGTGATGGACTGCATCACATTTTCACCCAATATCTCCTGGTACTGAAGAGAATTCATGGTACCTTGCACACGCTGAAGCTTCCCTGTACCTGCACAAGCAAAACAGCCCCAAAGCATGATTGACCCCCCACCATGCTTCACAGTAGGCAAAGTGTTATTTTCTTCATAGGCCTTGTTTTTCCTCCTAAAAACATAGCGTTGATTCATGGGCCCAAACAGTAGGCCTGAACGATTTTAGGAAAAGATTGAATTGCACGATTTCTGTCAGAAATTGCGATTTCGATTCGATTTACTTCAAATCAATCTTTAGTACTAAATTTACAATGTTCAGTAAATGTTACAAAAACCTGCATTGTCAGAAAATGACATTGTGCAGTAATAAACTGCTAAGTAAGATGACGGTGACAGTTTCTCTTACCACCTCTGGGCGTTGGGGCAGAGAACGGGTTAGTACAGTGACAGTGCTTCTCCTGAAGCCCACTGTGCAGTAACAGCTCAGCTCGCTTCTCCATGCACAGTAGTCAGCGTTGTGGCTCTCAGCACTCCTGGTGGTGGCTCACTCTCTCCTTCCGCCTACTACGTAATCAGCTGGGCTCCGGGCCTGCCACAAGGATCAGTTTGTTAGCAACTTACTTTAAAGTGGACCCAAACCAAACAATTTTTTAATTCAAAATATTTAGTTGCACCACTCTGACACATACAAAGATAAATAAACATTCCTTCAAGCCTATGAGCATTTAAGTGCATGCTTTTCACCCTTCTCTTTCCATAACTAGGGTCATACAGGTGGCAGCCATTTGTAATTTCTCCATTGCCGGACACCACCTACTCCACCAGTTTGCCAGATTCTGTCCCGACAAAATAAAAGGAAGGTAGGGGTTCCTCCAATAAATGTAAAATATTTTATATTTGTCTTCATGCAGCTAAAAAAAGGCTGCTATTTATTATTATTATTATAAGTTAGAAAATAGATTTTATTTCTGAAATCTTGTATTTTTAATTTGGGTCCACTTTAAGGCCCAGCTGATGAAAGTTTAGTGTAACAGCAGCTTGCGCTGCCTGGCCCAACCATTTATTTTAATACATGTGATTTTTCCTATTTCACTTCACAGGGTGATATATTACATCATGCACGGCCAGTGTATTGGGCGGGGGGTGGACCTGGAGTGTATGATGGCGGGGGGTGGAGCCTAGTGGTGGCGGAGTCTGTGTGCTCTGTGCGAGACAGTGGAGCTGCGCAGAGCATTGCATGTATGAAGGCAGTGGAAGCCTTCTGTGATGTCGCTGCTGGGGTTTTGTGATGATGCTGAGCACAGTGAATGGTGACATTCTGCGGACTCAGAGCCTGTGGACTGTGAGTCTCATCGGGTAAGAGGCCGGCGGGGGGCGGACTCAGAGCGACCACACAGCTTGCAAATCCCTGGATCTAATTGGTATAAAGGCGGCGGCAGGCGGAGCAGTAGAGAGCAACCCAGCTTCTCCCAATCACATCACATATGAAGGGGGCGGGGGCGGATCCAGAACGCACACAGCTTCGCCAATCGCTGGAACTATGTGGCATGATGGTGCAGCGCTAAGTGGAGCCGCACAGACCAGCAGCACAGCAGGGAAAGGAGAAAACCGCAGGTACTGACTATCACTAGATCGTCTTACCAGGAATCGCGGTTTAAAACCGCGAAATCGTTCAGCCCTACCAAACAGTTCTAATTTTGTTTCATCAGTCCACAGAACACTACCACAAAAGTTTTGGGATAGTGTTCTGTGGACTGATGAAACAAAATTAGAACTGTTTGGGCCCATGGATCAACGCTGTTTGGAGGAGGAAGAACAAGGCCTATGAAGAAAAGAAAACACCTTGCCTACTGTGAAGCATGGCGGGGGGGGGGGGGGTCAATCATGCTTTGGGGCTGTTGTGCTTCTGCAGGTACAGGGAAGCTTCAGCGTGTGCAAGGTACCATGAATTCTCTTCAGTAGCAGGAGATATTGGATGAAAATGTGATGCAGTCCGTCGCAAACCTGAGGCTTGGGAGACGTTGGACCTTTCAACAGGACAATGATCCCAAGCATACCTCCAAGTCCACTAGAGCATGGTTGCAGATTAAAGGCTGGAACATTTTGGAGTGGCCATCACAGTCACCAGACTTAAATCCGATTGAAAACCTCTGGTGGGACTTAAAGAAAGCAGTTGCAGCGCGCAAGCCTAAGAATGTGCCTGAACTGGATGCTTTTGCCCATGAAGAGTAGGCTAAGATACCCGTGGATCGCTGCAAGACACTTGTGTCAAGCTTTGCTTCACGTTTCACTACTTAACGACCGCCCACACCAATGGGCATGTCGCGGCGGCAGACCCAGGACCACCTAACGCCAATTGGCGTCAGGTCCTGGAGCGCTGTTTTGCCGGCGATCGCATGCGCGCATTGCCCGGCATGCTGTGCAGCCCCCCTCTGTCATCAGCCCGCCGGCCAATTAGCAGCGCCGGCGGGCTGCAATCTTTCAAACGGGCCAATGTAAAGTGTATAATACACATTATTATGTAAACAGCTTGTATTATACTGGCTGCCTCCTCCTCTCCTGGTCACAGCATTCCCGGACCACCGCCAGAGAGGACGGCAGCCCTGCTTGAGCGATTGACAAATTGATCCTGCTCGTTTTTCCCCCCGATCGCCGCTGATCACCCCTCACTGCCCTGCCAAGGCATCTGACTGAGGTCTGAGTGACATCTGGTCGCCTGTCACAGCTCTAATCGAGGTCTGAGTGACATGCGAGAGATCTGAGTGACATTATTGCCTGTGCACAGTTTGTGATTGGTTTTTGATCATCTGTGATTGCCCTGTGATTTGAATTTCTGTTTACATTGGTTGGCATCTGACAGCTGCACTGTGATTGACATCCGATTGCCTGTTTTCACTCTGACTGGCATCTCATCGTCCTCTTGATTGGCTCTGATTGACCTCTGTCAGTTTGTAATTGCATTTGATTGCGTTTGATTGTATTTGATTGCATTTGATTGTTTTCAATTGCTATCTGATTGCCTCAGATTGTATCTGATCACACCCCCCTCGTCACTATCTTAGTGATCTAAAAACAGGCCAGTGAGTTAGCTAGGCCCCTTTGTTAGGTAGTAAGCACCCAGCCCACTACACCGCAGTCACTAATAAGTCGCTGGGTCTACATTAGGATCACCATTGAGTAGGCTCCGCTAAAAACGCAGTGTTTGCCCGATCAGGTCTGATCGTTCGGCCGCACTTGCATTCAGCCCGCCCCACCGCAGTGACAAATTTTTTTTCTGATCACTGCAAAAACACTACACAATAGCTGTGGCGCTCTAAAGATCAGTTTTGATTTTTTTTTTTTTTTAATCAAAACTGAGCGACCTCAGCTTTTTACTTCACAAGCACTCCTTTTTGCTAGGTAGGTGTGCTCTCTTTCCTTGGTAGTCTCAGAGGAATAACCCCTAATTTTAGCAGTCCACCATGGCAAGAAAGGGGTATTCCGATGAAGAGGCCTATAGGATTCTGGCCCAGTCAGATGAGAGTGATTGGGACTTCTCATGCGACGAATCATCCGGGTCAGAATATGGACCTATAGATAGCAGTGGCTCACTGACTGATAGCGAAGATGACAAGGTTGTGGTCCCTGCTAGCGCCAGGCCTACCGCACCCCATGTCAGTGGATCGCATGTGGTGCAGGATCAACCTCAAGGGCAGCAGAGTGGTGCTAGCGCTGATCCAGGTTTTCATGGAGAGGCATGCACCAGCAGCGCAGCACATCCTGGACTTGGAACCAGTACTGCCGTAGACCCTGGTGAAGTGGTGAGCACCACCACCATGGCAGTTGAAACTGGTTCGGTGGCACGTACAGTAAGACCCCGGTCGCAGCCACCAGGAACACGGGCCCGTAGAACCCTTACACTCCCAGAGGTGCTGGCAAATCCCGATTGGCAACCCCCTGGTTCCGCCGCACCCATAGTGCCCCCTTTCACCGCTCAGTCTGGAGTCCAGTTGGAGGCATATCATCTAGGACCGACCCTAGACGCTTTTCATCTGATCTTCACCGAGGATCTCTTTGACTTAGCCGTGGCAGAGACCAACCGTAAGGCCACACAATTTCTCACCACCCATCCGAGCAGCTTCCATGCCCAGCCGTTTCGGTGGAAACCAGTCACAGTTTCTGAATTTAAAATCTTTTTGGGCTTTCTCCTCAACATGGGTCTCGCAAAAAAAAAATGTATTGTGGTCCTATTGGTCTACGCACCCAATACATCACATGCCCATGTACTCTGCTGCCATGTCCAGGGCACGTTTTGAGGACATCCTGCGCTTCAATGACAATACAACCTGTCATAAAAAGACCACCCTGACTGACCGGCTCTACAAAATTCAGCCCCTCATAGACCACCTGTCATCCAAATTTGCAGATGCTTACACCCCTGAACAGAACATCTGCATAGACGAGTCCCTTGTACATTTTACCGGGTGCCTTGGCATTAAGCAGTACATCCCAAGCAACCGCGCCCGGTATGGGGTCAAGCTGTATAAGCTCTGTGACAGGGCCACAGGCTATACATATCGTTTTAAGGTCTATGAGGGAAAAGACTCAAAATTGGAGCCGGTCGGATGCCCTGACTACCTGGGGAGCAGTGGCAAGATTGTTTGGGACTTGGTGTCACCCTTGTTCCAGAAGGGGTACCATCTTTACGTGGATAATTACTACACAAGCGTGGCCCTCTATCAGCATTTACAGCCACTCGGAATTCGCTGCTCTGGCACAGTACGGCCTAGTCGCCGGGGCTTCCCCCACCGGCTCACTAGTACCAGACTTGCACGGGGTGAGAGGGCTGCCTTGTTTAATGAAAACCTGCTCGCAGTGAAATGGAAGGACAAGAGGGACGTTTACCTTCTGTCCACCATTCACGCAGACACGACAGTTCAAATTCAACGAGCAACTGAGGTTGTTGAGAAACCAATCGCCGTCCACGAATATAACCTTAACATGGGAGGAGTGGACTTCAACGACCAGATGTTGGCTCCCTAGTTGTCTTTATTTGATTCAGTTGGCAATGTACAACAGTTTTGTTCTCTACAGTAAGGCCGGGAGAACTACAGGATTCTTCCTTAACCTCCTTAGCGGTAACCCCGTGCTGGACATGGGGTAAGCCGCCGCGGAGGATTCCTCAGGCCCTGCTGGGCCGATTTGCATAATTTTTTTTCAAACACGCAGCTAGCACTGTGCTAGCTGCGTGTTTGTTGCGATCGCTGCCGCCGCTACACAGCCCCCCCCCTCGCATACCCCTTGCGTAGCCTGGCCAATCGCCGCTAGGCTGCGCTATGGGGTGGATCGGGATTCCCTGTGACGTCGATGACGTCACTCCGTTCGTCGCCATGGCGACGGGGGAAGCCCTCAAGGAAATCCCGTTCAGAATGGGATTTCCTTATGGTCAAGCGGCGCCGGCGGCGATCGGTCAGTATGGGGGGGGGGGGGGACGCCGCGGGGGGGGGGGGGGAAAGCATGTAGCTACATGCTTAAAAAAAAAAAACTACAAAAAAAACCTCCCGCGGCCGCACATATACCGCCAGCGAGGTTAAATTTCAGAAAAAGATAGTTTCGGAACTCCTGTATCCATAAGGAGCCGTGGCTCAACCCCAAAATGTAGTTAGCCGGCTACATGAAAGACACTACCCATATGTCTTTCCAGGTACCCCATCTCACCGTTCCCAAGAAAACGTCTGCAGCAGCGCTGGAATAAGGCGTGACGCCACTTTTTATTGTCCCTACTGTCCTGACGAGCCTGCTTTATGCGTAGGGGAGTGTTTCGAGAACTACCATGAGCAGGTACGCTATTAGAGTAGGGAACGCGAGACACAGAGTGGGCACACAAAAGGTCTCAAGGCTCGTTCACACTGGTGCGATGCGTTGTGGAAAATTGCCTAGCGAAAGTCCCACTTTGCGGTCCCCACTACGCCGGAAGTGTGTCTTAACGCTAGTGCATACCTACGCTCCTGCGGAAATTTGCGTCGGCCGGATGGCGATGCAAAGGTTACTTGGCCGAATGCCAGACAGGGAATACTATGTACTAACACTGTATTCCCTGAAGGTCTGTTTTTGGCGATGTGGTGCGGCGGGCGACCCACCGGATATGCCAATGTGCAGTGTGAAACCACGCATCAGCTTTGGAGAGACCCAACAGGGCTGCCAGAAACCTCTCCATCTTGGGACAAAGTGCATAGTGTACTTCGCCATATCTCTGTGCAATTTGCGCTTTCCACGCTGTCCCATGGGGAAGGAGAAGTTTGTCCTCGGAAGTTAAAAAAAAAAAAAAAAAAAACACACAGGTAAGCAAAAAACTTAAAAGTTCCAATGTTATTGTTTGGTTAAAAAGGTTAATAAAGTTTATGAAAGTTAATGTTAATGTTAATGAATATCTTGCATTGCTGCTTGCTGGGTTTTTTTTCTCTCTGGGCCATATGCAATTCAGTTTTTCACCTGAGTTTTCTCCAAGGTTGTAATTTTTAATCTGCAAATTAAAATAACGTTCCTGTACTTTTCAACTAAAAAAATGTACTGGAAAAGTAAAATGGAAAATGACTATCAAAATTATTTTTAGCATTTTCTTGCTTTCTGGGGGCTTAAAATGCATTTTATTGACAAATTGAAAAATATCACTTAAAGGGACTCCGAGCAGTGCAGAAACTATGGAAAGATGCATATCATTTTAAAGCTCTCTTTCTCCGCTTTCCAATGATATATAAAGCACCACCCTATGTCTTTTAGTTTTCGCTATTTTCGCGATTGAAATTGCCGCGGGCCGCGATTTCGATCGCAAAAATAGAGAAAACTAAAAGGTGTAGGGCAACGATTAGGTGTCGTCAGAAAGAGGAGAAAGAGAGCTTTAAAATGATATCCATCAAGCCATAGTTATATTGTATTACACAGGACGACACTTTCCCCAGTGTCAGCAGCTCCATTCTGCTGAATTCAGCTGCTGACTTTGACAAAAAGTCGCCTGTGTAATACAATATAACTATGGCTTGATGGATATCATTTTAAAAGCTCTCTTTCTCCTCTTTCTGACGACACCTAAATCGTTGCCCTACACCTTTTAGTTTTCTCTATTTTTGCGATCGAAATCGCGGGCCGCGGCAATTTCAATCGCGAAAATAGCGAAAACTAAAAGGCGTAGGGTGGCGGTTTATATATATATATCATTGGAAAGAGGAGAAAGAGAGCTTTAAAATGATGTGCATCTTTCCATAGTTTCTGCACTGCTCGGAGTCCCTTTAAGAGAAAAGTCAGGAGAAAAAGTGAATTGCATATGGGCCTCTGTTTTTTTCCATCCTTTACCCTTCCAGGTGGACCAAGCGAACGACTGATCAACCAACCAGCTGCAGTACTGATGGTGCATCCTGACAGAAGCATTGCGCGGAAGTGGAAAGTTATTGGAAAGTTTGAAATATTCATTGATGCATAACTATTTCTGGTATCAGAATGAATATTATTTACAGGAAACCGGATGTGCCATGGGAGCCAAGTACGCTCCAAGCGTAGCTAATTTATATATGGGAAGATGGGAGGAGGAAATATTACGAATGGATAGGGATAGAAATGTTGTAGCTTGGAATAGATTCATAGACGACCTGTTTTTTGTGTGGAGGGGATCAAGGGACAATCTCAACAAGTTTTGTAAGAGTATGAATGGTCACTGGCCGGAAATAAAAATCACATGTAATATTAACACCACTAAGGTAGAATTCTTAGATCTGAATATAAAAATTGAGGGGAGGGAGTTAGTGACTAACACCTATTTTAAGCCCACAGATAAAAATGGATACATACCCAGGGAGAGCTGCCACTATAATCAGTGGCTTGATAATATACCAAAGGGACAGCTGATGAGAATCAGGAGGAACTGTTCCCGGGTGGAGTATTTCAGGGAACAAAGTGAACTGGTAATTCAGGGAAAAGGGGTATGGTGAAGGGTTATTACGTTTAGAGGTGGAAAAAGTTGCACAAATGAATCGGGATGAGCTACTGATTAATAAGAGCAAAGTAACAAGAAAGTGCGAGGAGTTTGATATACTGTTGGATTACAATAGTCAGTATCGAGATGTTGAAAAAATTATAAGAAAGCACTGGAATATTTTGCAGCTGGACCCTACCCTCAAAAAAGCTGTACCCGAAAAGCCTAAGTTTGTTTATAGAAGAGCCCCCAATTTGAAATCAAGATTGGTTAATAGCTTTATTGAACCCCCTGGGAGTACAACTGGGGATTTACTGGGACAAAAGGGTTTTTTCCCATGTAGGGGGTGCAGGGGATGCAGAGAAATCAAGCCAGTAAGAGGGAACCAAGTAACCTCCAGGAACACGGGCAAAATATGGGAAATTAAACAATGCATAACATGTAACACTGGTGGGGTCGTGTATGTGCTGTGGTGCCCCTGTGAGCTAGAATATATAGGCAGAACCACCAGGGCCTTATACAAATGCATTGGGCAGCATATATACAATATAACTAAAGGTCTACAGACACATAGTGTATCCAACCATTTTGGGCTGGTACATGGATCGGACCCCAGTAACTTAAAAGTTTATGGGGGTGGAAAAATATGTGAGGAAGTGGAGAGGTTCCAGTATGGTAAAAAAAATATCGAAAGCTGAGGGAAGATGGATATATAGAATTTTGGCTCCCTACCCCCGGGGGGGGGGGGGGGGGGGGGGTTGGGGGGGGGCTGAATTTAGAATTCGACCTAAATTGTTATCTAACCACAGATATATATATGTAATAGGAGCAAGGGGAGGGAAATAATGAGATTGGGAGGGATTGTACTTGAGGGTGAACGCTTGGGGAGTATTTTTGAGACAATGGAGATCTCATGCAATATAATGGCACAAAAATATTATATCAGATAAGTGGGTGCTGACCTTAATGGAGTGAAATAATTGTAATCTGCACGATATCACTAATAAAAAGGTTTAGTGCCACTGGGAATCTGTAAGTTAGTGGTGTTGAGCATTATATAAATTGGCCACTAGATGGCAGGAAATCGGGGATTTTTAACATAGATGGGATTTATGCATGTTATATTTTGTTTTTATAATTTTTAATTAAATGTTTATTGTGAAGCATGGAGTATGTAAATGGCAAAGGTGTCTGGCAAAAATCGACCATGAAATCAATTAAATTGGACTAGTTTGTATAATAACAAAAGATGCTGAATAGAAATAGTAATGGTGGCGGCCATATTATTGTAGTCTAGATGCCATTGAGAAGCGTAGTTAATACAACAGAGGGCGGAGCGCATTGCAGTATAAGAGGGACGTGACGCGCTAGTGACGTCAGCCCCTGAGGAGTCCGATTGGACGAAACGCGTAGGGCGGAGCTACGTCCGTGCGCGTCTGACGTCACTGCAATAGAGCGAAGCCGGAATTACCTTACTGGTTGGTGGGGAATCGGGAGCCTGAGGCGGACGGTTGCTGAGGGAGTGCGGGATGCCGTGCCCAGTCGGATGCCAGGACAGACCCCACTGCCAGGACATATGATGTGCAATATTTCAAGACAAACTATGTGAGTGCGCATTTGTAGCGCGGATGGCTTTTACTTTTATGGCATAATACGCTATGATGGTCTTATCTATTTTATGTTCCATACATGGTGGAAATTTTTATCCAAGTATTAAAGCAGTATTGAAGATTGAAAGTGCCAGTGGGGTGATTTATACCATAACATGCTAGATCCACCTGGTTTCTGAGGTGGCAACAATTTGGTGAGTGCAATCTATTATTGGGGAGCGGTCTCACAAGAAGTGCACTATTTCACTATCACTTGGGTGTTTTTTATACTGTGACAGAATTACGCTATGTATAGCGACCTTTTGTTTTGTAGGTTTGATTGGTGATCGCAGCTCAGCAGAATAAGAGAGAAGTCATATGGGAGGATGGGGAACGCGCGAGACACCAGGGAACTGTATAGTGGAAGGATGGGGATAACCAGACATCAGGGAACTGTATAGTGGAGGGATGGGAATAACCAGACATTAGGGAATTGTATAGGGGAGGTAGTGGGGTCACTAGACACCAAGGAACTGTATAGGGGATGGAGGGGGGGGGGGGGTCACTAAACACCAGGGAACTGTATGGGTAGAGGGCCACTAGGCATCAGGGAAATGTATAGGGGAAGTAGGAGGGGCCAATAGACACCAGGGAACTGAATGGGTAGAGGGCCACTAGGCAATAGGCATCGGGGAAATGTATAGGGGAAGTAGGAGGGGCCAATAGACACCAGGGAACTGTATGGATAGAGGGCCACTAGGCAATAGGCATCAGGGAAATGTATAGGGGAGGTAGGAGGGGCCAGTAGACACCAGGGAACTGTATAGGGATGGAAAGTGACAAATTGAAATCAGGGATACAGGGAAGGATGTAAAGGTAGCCATACATCAGGTGACTTGGTGGGTGATCGACCATCTAATTAGATTATTATAATCGGATCAGGTAAAAATCAGTGCCGCCAAGGGCATGATCGACGATGCGACCAATTCTGGGCCAAAATCGGTTGCATGTATTGATCAGACATGCTAGATCGGTGCGGCGCAGTAATGGAGTGCGATGGAACCGCAGGCGCTGTCCCCCCTCCTATATATTGGTGCCCCATGCAGTATACTTTACCTGTCAGTGTCCACCACTGGCTCCATGCTCTGACCTCTGTCCGCATACACACACCACAGGAGGTTGTTGCCGTAACTTGGGCGAGTGTGCGACAACATCATCAGGCAAAGTATACTGTACTGCGAAGGGCACATTTTGTGTGGCTGATATTGTGGTGAAACCCCTCCCACAGTGTGATGTCATGACCATGGTCCTGACTGTTTACTGTCTGTGAACTTTGTAGCATTGTGGGAAATACAGGTAACTGTTTTTTCTAACTGCCAAGCAAGCAGCATCTTGTATGAGTATCTCCTTTGAGGCCTTGTTCACATTGCGTTCGATTCGCGTGTCCGTCCGCGGTGGCCTTATTTTGAGGCGTTTTTTCTTTCCAATTCCCGGCGCTCGGGTGGGCGATTTTTTTGGGGGGGTTAGCGGCTTCCGACGCGTTTTCCCCGAGCGTTTTGTTAATTCACTCCGACGCAAGTCAGGAGGTGAACTCTTTGATCCGGAAAATACAAAGTATTTTTTCTTAAAACCGCGAATGCAATCGATCCACAAAGCGGTTTTGTGAGCGTTTTGCGTTTTTCCTATACCTCCCATTATAGCAAAAATGCCCTAAAATGGCTCAAGCACCGCTTTTGAAAACGGACAGCGCACTGAACGCTCTAGTCTGAACTACACCATAGCACAACATGGTGTAAGCGCTTTCTGAGCGTTTTCAGAAAAACGTCCGTGCTTAGATTTTCCAAAAACCGCCTCTAATGTGAAAGGCTGAGTCCTATGGGAGAAAAGTGCTATATAAATGTTACTGTTGTCTCCCTCTGTGTATACAATACAATAACATTTGTAAAGCGCTTTTCTCCCATAGGACTCAAAGCGCATTATGGAACTCTCAGTAACAAACATTCCGTACAGAATACCTGGCAGAACTAAAGATGTCACCACCAGTGATAAATTTAAGAATGTAAATCAGGGAGAGGAAAGATTTCACAATGGGCAAACACTGACTAAATAATCTATATAAATTAATATTGTAAACAATAAGCCATTTTATTCATTATGTTATTTTCTCTACAGTTCCTCTTTAACCACTTCACCAATGAGGGGTTTTACCCCTTGAGCACCAGAGCAATTTTCACCTTTCAGTGCTCCTTCCATTCATTCGTCTATAACTTTATCATTACTTATCGCAATGAAATGAACTATATATCTTGTTTTTTTCGCCACTAATTAGGCTTTCTTTAGGTGGGACATTATGCCAAGAATTATTTTATTGTAAATGTGTTTTAATGGGAAAATAGGAAAAATGTGGGGAAATTTTTTTTTTCAGTTTTTGGCCATTATAGTTTTTAAATAATGCATGCTACTGTAATTAAAATCCATGAAATTTATTTGCCCATTTGTCCCGGTTATTACACCGTTTAAATTATGTCCCCATCACAATTTGGCGCCAATATTTTATTTGGAAATAAAGGTGCATTTTTTTCAGTTTTGCGTCCATCCCTAATTACAAGCCCATAGTTTATAAAGTAACAGTGTTGTACCCTCCTGACATAAATATTTAAAGAGTTCAGTCCCTAAGGTAACTATTTATGTATTTTGTTTTTAATTGTAATTTTTTTTTTGTTTTTATTGCCCAAAAAAAAATAAAAAAAAATTTGGGGAGTGTGGGAGGTAAAGGGTTAATTTATAATATAAAACCATGTATTTATATATGAAAAATGTCTTTGGGTGCAGTTTTACTATTTGGCCACAAGATGGCCACAGTACTTTTTTGTGAATGTGTTCTGTAAGCGTAGGAAGTACGCTTACAGGAAGTGTTATGAAGCTGGGAAACTTTTTTTTTTTCACAATGATCACGCTGCTTCTCATAAGAAGCAGTCGATCATTGCTGAGGGGCTTAGATCAACGAACGGGAATGTTTTTCCCGTTCATTGATCTCCGAGCGAGCGGGCGGCGGTGTGCACGAGCACAGAAGCGCACGAGCGAGCGGGAGTGCGGACAGCGGCGGGGGGTGCGTGTATCTACGCCCCTGGTGGGGAAAGGGTGTTAAAAGGGGCGTAGATACACGCACCTGTGGTGGTAAAGTGGTTAAACAATACCAGTTCCCTGGCATCCTGCTGATCTCTTTGGCTGCAGCAGCGTGTGAATCACACACACCTGAAACAAGCATGTGGCTAATCCATTTGGACTTTCGTCAGAAACACCTGATCTGCATACATGTTCAGGGTCTATGACTGAAATTATTAGCAATGGAGGCTCAGCAGGGCAGCCAGACAATCAGCATTGTTTACAAGGAAATAAATATGTCAGTCTCCATATCCCTCTCGCTTCAGTTGTCCTTTAACACTATATTCATGGGCAGTTTACTGTTCCTTTTGTGCAGAGGCAGGGAGCATGCTGGGATGTGTAGTCTCCATGAATGGGCTTTGCTTGATCTGCACAGAGGATACTCCCAGAATCCTCCTCTCCAGGATGCTGGGCATGTGCAGTGTGACACAGTGGAGCCCTGGCTGGCTGCAGACCTAAGCCTGTGTGGGTGGCGGGTGACTGCTGTATCCTCCTGTCCTTCTCCTCCAGTGCAGAATGAGATGCACAGCAGTCACTCTGGCACAGCTGGGTCCCCCAGCAGCACTGCAGTGATTTTACGCTGTGCACATCGCTGGCCGCTTCGATAATTACACGTCAGCGGAGAGGATTATCAATAGGATTCCATTGCAGATTCCCACGTTCTATTTTTGGAAACAATAATCGCTGCGTTAGGCGGACAGCGTTCCGGGGGGCTGGAGGTGGAGTGATTCCTATAAATTGCTGGATGCGACTTTACCGCGGCAACCAAGACAAGGTGAGTCATACAGACATATCATTCATGTGCTTGTCACTTTATAGAAGTGGTATTTATTTCACCATAATCATTATTTCATCGATATAAAAACACCCATAAATGATCCCTCATTTTTCTGCAAGTGTGCGTGAGATAAAGCAACTATTCTTAATAAAATTCTGCTTTCATTAAAAGAAATTGCTATAAGCACAGGTGGGTGCTGCAGAAATATTTTAGTAAGTTAATGCTATTAAAAAAAAGGATCTTTTCATATAACCTGGCAGTCAGACACACATTACAGTTAAAGAGGAGAATGAAGAGGATGAATATAATTGCTTATGGTTTACAATATTTATAGATTTTACTCAGCATTTGCTCCTTCTAAATGCTTTCCTCTCCCTGATTTACATTCTTAAATTTATCACTGGTGGTGACCTCTTTAGTTCTGCCAGGTGATCTGTACGGAATGTTTGTTACTGAGAGTCCTATGCACAGAGTGAAATACTGCTTGCTTGGCTGTTGGAAAAAACAGTTATTTCCCACAATGCAATGAGGTTCACGGACAGCAAACTGTCAGGACCAAGGTCATGACATCACACTGTGGGAGGGGTTTCACCACAATGTCAGCCGTACAGCTCTATTGGAGAAAAGGTAAAGATTTCCCGTGGGAAAGGGGGTATCAGCTACTGATTGGGATGAAGTTAAATCCTTAGTTGCAGTTCACTTTTAAGCCTGATATACACTTTCAATTATGATTGGCCAATTACTAACCAATGTATTACCACCTCCATTTAGTAGGAGGCTCGACAGATATTGAATACTATGAACAGAATTGTATAGGTAAACCCACACAGGGCTGCTCAAATCCGGATCTGGGAGACATCCGGATAGTTCTATCCGGATATCTCCCAGTTACCTGTGCAGGGTGGGCGGGGGTGAAATCTTACCTGTCTGACGTCTTCTTCGGCCCGTCACTTGGCGCCTCCCACGATGCGGTCCAAGCGGCGGTCACATGATTACAAACACTTCCTCCTTCAAGGAGGAAGTGTTTGTAATCACGTGACGCCCATGGAGCGCATCGCGGGAGGCGCCGAGGGATGGACGAAGAAGACGTCAGACAGGTAAGATTGACCCCCCCTGCCCACCCTGCACAGGTTTACTGGGAGATATCCGGATAGCAACTATCCAGGTATCTCCCGGATCCGTATTTGAGCAGCCTTAAACCCACATACTACATGGAGGTGGTAAAATTGGTCAGTGATTGGCCAACCATAAATGAAAGTGTGTACCAGGCTTTATTGGGCTTCCTTGTAGCTATGTCAACAATACTTTGCTGGAATAACGACTGCCGGGAAAGTCTCATCTTCCCAGGGCCGGGCCGAGGCAGAGGCTGGAGAGGCTCCAGCCTCAGGGCGCAGTGTAGGAGGGGGCGCAGAAATCATTCGGCTGTCATTGCTAATTGTGTTAGAAGCAGAAAGAAATAAGAAAAGAGGATACATAGCAGTGACTGCAAGCCAGATAACTAGAGATTAAGGTGTCGGGGGGTTGGGGGCCCTGTGGCGCCTCTTAGTCTAATAGCAATCAGTGTGTGACGGCTGGTGTGGCAGGGATGGGGGGGCGCACTTTGGTGTCTCAGCCTTGGGTGCTGGAGGACCTTGTCCCGGCTCTGATGATCTTCCTGTTTGCTTACTAAAGATACTATACACGCATGGATTACCACCCAGTGTGGCAAACAAAGTGCTCCCTCTGATCTGAATCTGACCAGAGAGGGATTGAATCCTTCCACACACTGTTCACCACTATACTACCAACACTACAGGCTGAAGCCAGCCTAGCTTGCCTGGGAAGGATAAAAGGCTAGGTGGCCATGCAGCCATTCCTGCTAACCTAAAGCTTACTTGTGTCTTACAACACATTGGCTTAAGACTTTACCAAATCCAATGCTCCAATATGGAGAAGCTTCTCTGTTTGCTGTTTTTTGTTTTGTTTTTTTCTTTAAAGAGACACTGAAGCGAAAAAAAAACTATGATATTATGATTTGTATGTGTAGTACAGCTAAGAAATAAAACATTAAGATCAGATACATCAGTCTAATTGTTTCCAGTACAGGAAGAGTTAAGAAACTCCAGTTATCTCTATGCAAAAAAGCCATTATCTCTACGACTTTCAAAGTCGTGGAGAGGGCTGTTTTCTGACTTATTATCTCAACTGTTAGTTAACTATTTACTTTTCCTCTGGCAGAGGAGAGGTCATTAGTTCACAGACTGCTCTGAAAGAATCATTTTGAATGCTGAGTGTTGTGTAATCTGCACACATTAGAGAATGATGCAATGTTAGAAAAAAACACTATATACCTAAAAATAAAAATATGAGAATATTTTCTTTGCTGCTAATCTTCTAGTAATTATTCATAGTACACAACCAATTCATTATATCATATATATTTTTTCGCTTCAGTGTCTCTTTAAGTGTGGTGTCACAGTTCATGCAAACAGTCAGGATGCCGGGGTCCTCACCCACCCCGGCTTCACACACCTGGTCCGCCGGTGCTCAAACACTCCGTGGCTCACCACTCCACCAATATGTTACGATAACAAAGATACGAGGTCGGCACTCCACTGGCGATAATAAACTTGCGTTTATTGGAAAAGCTGCAAACACGACATGTTTCCTCAAGGTGACCCCGAAACATGTCGTGTTTGCAGCTTTTCCAATAAACGCAAGTTTATTATCGCCAGTGGAGTGCCGACCTCGTATCTTTGTTATGGTGTCACAGTTCACTCATCTCTTCAACTACAAGAAAGGCCCAGGAGTAGTCTTAGCTACCGTAATATCTATGTTAAGGCAGGGCCCTTCTAACACTTCCTCTTACAGGGCTATGGAAACCGTTTTGCCCATGCGATAAAGTAAAGCGAGGTGCAAAAATGAAATCATGCTTAGCAGAGGATGGTTTTAATCCATCAACCTCTGGGTTATGGACCCAGCACACTTCTGCTGCACCACTCTGCAGTCTGCTTACATTTGTATACAATCTTTAAGTTTAAGAAGGGTACATTAGTTCCCTTCACAAAACACAAAAGGCAAGGGCATCCCTGGGTGGGCTTGAACCACCAACCTTTTGGTTAACAGCCAAATGCACTAACCAATTGTGCCACAAGAACTGTGTGTATGTTGTTGCTGCTAAATGGCTATCTAGTCCCTAAGACTACTCCTGGGCCTTTCTTGTAGTTGAAGAGATGAGTGAATTGTGACACCACACTTAAAGGGGAACTGAAGTAAGAGGTATACGGAGGCTGCCATATTTATTTCCTTTTAATCAATACCAGTTGCCTGGCAGCCCTACTGGTCTATTTCTCTGCAGTAGTATCTGAATAACACCAGAAACAAGCATGCAGCTAGTCTTGTCAGATCTGACTTTAAAGTCTGAAACACCTAATCTGCTGCATGCTTGTTCAGGGGCTATGGCTAATAGTATGAGAGGCAGAGGATCAGCAGGGCTGCCAGGCAACTGGTATTGCTTAAAAGGAAATAAACATGGCAGCCTCCATATACCTCTCTCTTCAGTTCCCCTTTAAAAACAAAACAAAACAAAAAAACAAAAAACAGCAAACAGAGAAGCTTCCCCATATTGGAGCATTGGATTTGGTAAAGTCTTAAGCCAATGTGTTGTAATGACACAAGTAAGCTTTAGGTTAGCAGGAATGGTTGCATGGCCCCCTAGCTTTTCATCCTTCCCAGGCCAGCTAGGCTGACTTCAGCCTGTAGTGTTGGTAGTTTAGAGGTGAGCATAGCTGCCCTCCAAGCAGTTGACCTGGGTCCGATTCCTGGCAAATGTATGTGAGCTTGCTTTTGACATCCTACAAATCCCTGCTTTCATGCAGACAATGGGTTAACATCCTGTGTTAACAAATTAGCTATTCTGCTGAGGCAGCGAGCTGACAGATCAAATTATACTTGTGATTAGTTACATGAATTGGACAGGCTAAACTCTCTAAATACATACAGGATGCATTTCTCTGTGTCCTTCTGTCCTGTGTTAAGAGTTCATGACCACTTTGAAGTGGACCTGAAGTGAGAGGGATATGGAGGCTGCCATATTTTTTTCCTTTTAAGCAATACCAGTTGCCTGGCTATCCTGCTTTTCAACTGCCTCTAATGCTTTAAGCCATAGACCCTGAACAAGCATGCAGATCAGATGTTTATGACTGAAGTCTGACCCAGTTATCTGAATGCTTGTTTCAGGTGTGTGATTCAGACACTACTGCAGCTAGAGATCAGCAGAACTGCCAGGCAATCTGCATTGTTTAAGGAAAGAAAGGAAAGAAATATGGCAGCCTCCATATACCTCTCACTTCAAGTCCACTTAAAATTGTAATTCTGCAGCCTCTTCTTCCATGTACAGCTCCCCTCTTCCATGTGTCGGTCCATATTTGCAGCCATTCTTACCCATTTACACAAGCCGTCCCCTTAGGGTGCCGCTGCCCAAGGCCTTTCCAGATATACTGTATAGGCCAAGACACCTACTGATTCTGGCAGCCATCACATCAGACTGGTGGATGGAACAGCATAATATTTACCAGCTGGGGCCATTTCCTTCCATTATTTTTCTTAGTGTGATTATTATCTGAAATGATTCATTTATACACTGTAGTTGTGACGGTACAGACTGAACAATGTTATGAAAGGATATACTATAGTTTCACAACTATAAACTATATACACCATTTATCCTCAATTTAGACATTACAATAAAAAACAAATATGAAATTATTCTCACTCTATCCACTAATTTAGATTGCAACATCCCATTAGTGTCACGGGAATAAAATCCCTCCCGGCTAACTACTGTATATACATTGCAAAGATAAGAGCAATTTTAAAGCTCGCTCATCTCCCATTTTTTTGCTCTGGTCTCAGCTGGGAACTCAGTCAAGCGTACTGACAAGAATAATATGTGGCTACACCTGGGCTGTGAGCATTCATTTGGCATACTAATAAACAGTACTTCTAGATGTGAATAGTCCAACCTGCATGAATGAAAATATATATGCACATGCTCTTAGAGGAAACCAGAGACAATATAAAACATTTTATACAGGGCTGTGGAGTCGGAGTTGGAGTCGAGGAGTCGGAGTCGGGACAATTTTGGGCACCCGGAGTTGGAGTCGGAGTCGTGGTTTCAGAAACTGAGGAGTCGGAGTCGCATGATTTTTGTACAAAATCCACAGCCCTGTTAAGTATTAGACTAAGGAGTCGGAGTCGAGGAGTCGGAGTCTGAGCAATTTTGGGTACCCGGAGTCGGAGTCGTGGTTTCAGAAATTGAGGAATCGGAGTTGGAGTCCACAGCTCCACAGCCCTGATTTTATACACACCTGGGGCTTCCACCAGCCCCATCCGCATGGATCGTTCCCACGCCGCCGTCCTCAGTCTTTTCCCTCTTCGGTACCAGGTCCCGTAACTTCAGCCAGTCGCAGTCAGTCTGCGCAAGAGAAGTGTGCCCTCTACGTATCTCTCTGGCCCTTGCATCAGACAGGCTGCAACAGGCCGACATTACGGGACACGGTACCGAAGAGGGAAAAGGGTGAGGGCGGCGGTGTGAGAGCGATCCATGTGGATGGGGCTGCAGGAAGCCCCAGGTATGTATAAAAATTTTATTTTATTGTCTCTGGTACACTTTAAGGTCCATACCCACTAAACTATTTTTACGCACATGAGTTTGCGCGTGAATTTTTTTGTGATTTTTCACAACATCGTTAAAGTTTATTAAAATGATCATTAACAAAGGCCGATTGCGCACGATAATTGTTTGCTTTGAACGACTGCCATGATGGATCCAATCATGGATAGGCGTCGCCATTGACCCCCACATTAATTACAGCAATCGTTCAAACCTGTCATTTGTTCCTGCGTTTGCGGAAGATGGGAACGATAGTTAATTGGATTGTTCATCGCCGCGTGTACCCCCCCCCCCCCCAATTCAATTTCCACGGTCTTGTGGCAAGTATCTATACACACACTTCACCACATCAGAAACAGGTGATAAACAACAGGTAGGCTGTGATTCATTTAAAAGAAATGTCTCAATGATGGAAAAAGATGATTATTGATCATGTAGGCAATAATCGATGTTAGTCATTTAAATGGATCGATCATTTGTCATCGCTGGATACAAACTACTCCCATGTGGCGAATTTCACACTTCCAGGTCCTCCTCATCTTCACACTCCTGCTAATGGTTTGATTGGCAGACCGTTGTGCTCAAACGTCGTTCACTCATCGCAAACCGTTGGGATCACACGTTTTTCAATGACGGTGAATGAGTGTGTGTATGGACCTTTAGTGAAACATCTTCCTCAGTGACAGCTGCCACCATAGAGACATACCCCTCAGGTGACAAACCTCTCATTCCCGCATCAGGTCCCTCAGGTGACAGAACGCTCAATCACAGACTACACCACATGTGACAGATCCTCCCAACATCAGACCCCTCAGTGACAGACATGACATCCCCCCCATGGAGACATACCTCTCAAGTGCCAGAACCCCCTTCCCTAACAGACCCCTCAGTGGCAGACTATCCCCTCTCCCATGTGACAGAACATCCCTGTGAGACCCCTCAGTGACAGAACCACCCTAGTGACAGATACTCTCTCCCTCCCCCCCTTCCTTTCCGCCAGCACTCCTACCAATGACAAACAGCCCATATAACCTATGGCCTCCCCTGTAAAAGGAGACATTAGACATGGGGAGGGGGAAGAGCTGAGCCCAACCACCAGGCTGCTCCTACCTGGTCCAAGCTGAGCAGTAGCAATACTTCAGCTGGGAGATCTTCACAGGAAAGAGCTGGTCAGCCATGTATAATACGCTCCGCCTCTTGTGTGTGTTTCCTCTCAGGCTGCTCTAGCCTTAGCCACGCCCATCAGAGCCTCCCCCACCCCTACCTATGCTTTCTATCATAGTACATCTCACTGACATGCTTAGGGTACCCAAGGTGGGAGGGAAATGGAGGCTGACATGGGCCTCGATTCATCATTGTCTTTGAGATAACTTTTTCCAGTTTGTTAAATTACCGAATTCGAAGTTTATCAATCTCTAGTTGTATTCATCAAGGTTTTTTCGCATTCGGTGTGAACTCGATAAAATATAACAACCGATAACAATTCGATAACCATTTGGTAACGTGTCGATATTTCTATTTTACAGCGGTAATTTAACACAAGGCCATAAGATTCCCATGGAATTGTGGGTAAAAGGCAGTGCTTTGAACACTACAGTGCAGCTAGCAAATTGGTTAACCCTGGCACTGCCTGTGTTCTCTTACAAGATGATTCAAGTGAAATGCAGATGTCTTGTTATAGCAAATAAAGCCATTCTCTTGCAAATTGATATGGTTCTAGACAGGGGCATAACAATATACCCTGCAAGGGATGCAGCTGCAGGGGGACCCAGAAGCTGCAGAGGGCCCCGTGGAGGATGAGTCTCTTTTCCATGTCCTTAGAGACTGACAACTAAGGGTATGGAGAAAAAAAATTCTGCTCTCTACACATTTTTTCTAATGACTGCATCTGCTCAGCCACTGATAAGGAATTGTACAAAGTTTTGCAGACACAGATTTGCAGACAGTCCCTATTCAGTGTTCAGTAGGGTCAAGGGGGGCCCCCATCCAAAGTTTTGCAGGGTGGCCCAATGAGTTCCAGTTACACCACTGGTTCTAGACCTTATTCTTGCCCTTCTGCGCCTTTGAATCACTCTCAGCTGATACATAACCACTTCAAATAGCTCCATCTTCTCTGTCAGCGATGATCTGACAGGAATAACGACAGAGCAGTGAAGGAGATAACTAATCCTAAATGTAACGCTAAACCACGCCCACTTTCATTTTCATGAATTGCACTTTCTTCCGTTTTAGCGAATCACTAACGAATGATTACCGAATTATTAACGAATGGTCGCTAACAGCTGTAGATACATTTGATGAATCCTGAAATCAACTTAACGAATTCGGTATTTTACCGAACTGTCGTTAACCAATTCGATAATTCTTGATAAATCGAGGCCATGTTCTTTTAAATAATGCACATTGCCTGGCTGTCCTGCTGATCCTCTGCCTCTAATACTTTAAACCCTAGACCCTGAACAAGCATGTAGCAGATCAGGACCCGTATGCAATTCACTTTTTCTCCTGAGTTTTCTCCTAGGCGAAATAACTTTTCAGCACTTTGCAATTTAAAAAGTATCCAAAAGTAGGTGAGAAAGTAATATCAATATTATGTTGAGTATGTTTTTGTTTGCTGATGGTTTAAATGGCATTTTATTGTCAAGTTTGAAAATATCACCCAGGAGAAAACGCAGGAGAAAAAATTAATGGGCCCAGATTTCTATGACAAATCTGACACAATTGGCTGCATGCTTGTTTCAGGAGTGTGATTTACATCCTACTGACCAGATAGATCAGCAGGACAGCCAGGCAACTGGTATTGTTTAAGAGGAAATAAATATGGCAGCTTTCATAGATCTGAAACCTCGGGTTCCTTTTAAGTCCACCAGCCACTACCCTGCACCTCACATTGCTCTCTGCCATAGTTTCTCCTGACAATTGTCCTACTAGGTGTAAGTAGGTAGGAGGTTAGTGCTAGGTGTAGGTGAGGGAGACTTTTGTGTTGGGGTAGCTAGGCAGGAGGTCAGTGTTAGGTGTAGATAGGGTGGTTAGTGGTGGGTGTGGGTAGCGGGGAGGTTAGTGGTAGGTGTGGGTAGGGGGGGGTTAGTGTTAGGTGTAGTTAGGGTGGTTAGTGGTGGGTGTGGGTAGGGGGGAGGTTAGTGTTAGATGTAGTTAGGGTGGTTAGTGGTAGGTGTGGGTAGGGGGGAGGTTAGTGTTAGATGTAGTTAGGGTGGTTAGTGGTAGGTGTGGGTAGGGGGGAGGTTAGTGTTAGGTGTAGTTAGGGTGGTTAGTGGTGGGTGTGGGTAGGGGGGAGGTTAGTGGTAGGTGTAGTTAGGGTGGTTAGTGGTGGGTGTGGGTAGGGGGGAGGTTAGTGGTAGGTGTGGGTAGGGGGGAGGTTAGTGTTAGATGTAGTTAGGGTGGTTAGTGGTAGGAGTGGGTAGGGGGGAGGTTAGTGTTAGATGTAGTTAGGGTGGTTAGGTGTGGGTAGGGGGAGGTTAGTGTTAGATGTAGTTTGGGTGGTTAGTGGTAGGTGTGGGTAGGTTAGTGTTAGATGTAGTTAGGGTGGTTAGTGGTAGGTGTGGGTAGGGGGGAGGTCAGTGTTAGGTGTAGATAGGGATGAGGTTAGTGTTAGATGTAGTTAGGGTGGTTAGTGGTAGGTGTGGGTAGGGGGGAGGTTAGTGTTAGATGTAGTTTGGGTGGTTAGTGGTAGGTGTGGGTAGGGGGAGGTTAGTGGTAGGTGTAGATTAGGGATGGTCGCAATTGCCGATTTCCGATTCTGCGATTTCCAATTCCGCCTTCTGCCAATGCAGATTTCCGCTATGGCTGTATTCCGACGATATTTAGCAGTATTTCGGTATTCCGATTTCTGCGGATTTCCGGTTTGTACGAAAAATTCTACCACTTACTGCACTACAAATCCTCATTCTCTGATTGGCTTATTCATTTTGTGTCTTCTGATTGGCTTAAAATTGCCGACTATTAGTAACTCTTCACAGTCCCTCGTCCAATCAGCACAGTGTCATATGTAGAAAATAGAAGTGTATCTTCAACCGCAGAAATGAGACTCCACAGCTTTCAATATGGCCAAGCTGACCACCAATGGTGAATTATTACATGTAATTGTTTTACCTCCCCTTACCTGGCTTGGAATACTCCAGTAGGTTTAGCAATTGAGGTGGGGAGGGGTCATCCAGGACACTCCCAGATAGCTGATGCAAAAAGTTTTGGAAACAGGCACACAAGCCAAGCAACCAGTACCTTGGGAGTGCGTACAAAGGCACGTGTGTATTTATTTCTGCATATGTGGCCTCTTTATCTTGTAGAAAAGGTGACACAACAGACTTTTGTTAACCTCCCTAGCGGTACTGACAGATTGTCCGTCCAAACAAAACATGCTGTGAACAGTATAAACGTGCATACACATCAATACTCTCCTGCACTGTATACTAGACCCTTGCTTGACACATTTTGGCAAGTTACAGGAAAAAAAAGTTATAAAAATTAATTTTATCACTTTTTGCACAGAAATCCTTTTGAAATTGAACGCCAGGGAGGTTAAACCTTGAAAACCGTCTATACGTTTTAATGATTTTCTATTCTGTTTTCAGCTCCAATGGGCTGCCAGGAGGTGCATGCGGTGACTTTACTGGCGTTTGTATGTGGAACGGCATCCGTGTCTGGGCTTTTTGCCGCCACTTTGCTTCCTCAATGGCGGCAGATGCAGCTGTACACCTTCAACAGGAATGAGAAGAACCTGACGGTGAGCATGGGATTGTGGGTAAAGTGCACCCGCTTAGAGTGGAGCAGAGACTGCATGATCTACGACAGGGACTGGTACGCCAGCGTGGACCAGCTGGACATCCGCATCCTTCAGTTCGCTCTGCCCTTCAGCATTATGACGGCCGCCTCGGGGCTCATCCTGTGCCTGATTGGCATTTGTAACACCACTTTCAGCTCCACCGTGCCAAGCCTGAAGATTGCCAAATGTTTGGTCAACAGTTCCGGCTGCCATCTTGTGGCGGGAATGCTGTTTTGCCTGGGCGGGGTCATGAGCCTTACTCCGTCTGTCTGGGTGATACTCTACAACAGCATTCTGAACAGCAAGTATGGCCCATACTTCTCCTACGATATTGCCGTCTTTGTTGCCATCGGTAGCGCTGGTGGGATGTTCTTCACTGCGGCACTCCTGTTCATATGGTACTGCAACTGCAAGTCCCTGGCAGCTGCATACTGGGAGCCCCTCTACTCTCAGATCCCCAACATGGCCAATTACATTCCCCCGTCATACTCCTCGCAGTCCCATCTTTCACCCATCGAAATAGACTTTCCCGTCACCTATACGGTGTAGCCGAGGTGTGGGTAGGTCTGTCCAAACGGAAAAGGTATCAAAGAAAAAGCAAAGATTAAAAATGCCTGAAGTGGAAGGGATATAGAGGCTGCCATATTTATTTCCCTCTAAACTATACCAGTTGCCCGGCAGTCCTGCTAATCTCTTTGGCTGCAGTAGTGTCTGAATCACACATGAAACAAGCATGCGTCTAATCCAGTCAGAAACATCTGATCTGCATGCTTGTTCAGGGTCTATGGCTAAGAATATTAGAGGCACAAGATCAGCAGGACACCCAGGCAGTTTGCATTGTTTAAAGAAAAAGTGAAGTGAGTGGGATATGGTGGCTGACATGTATTTACTTTTAAAGGACAACTGAAGCGAGGGAGATATGAAGGCTGCCATATTTATTTCCTTTTAAGTAATATCAGTTGCCTGGTTATCCTGCCTCTAATCCTTTTTTGCCACAGCCCCTGAACAAGCATGCAGCAGATCAGGTGTTTCTGACAATATTAGCTGCATGCTTGTTTCTGATGTGATTCAGACACTACTGCAGCCAAAGAGATAAGTAGGACAGCCAGGCAACTGGTATTATTTAAAAGGAAATAAATATGGCAGCTTCCATAACTCTCGTGACAGTTATCCTTTAAAGGATACCCGAACTGAAATGTGACATAATGAGATAGACATGTGTATATACAGTGCCTAGCAAACAAATAACTATGCTGTGTTCCTTTTTTTCTTTCTCTGCCTGAAAGAGTTAAATATCAGGTATGCAAGTGGCTGACTCAGTCCTGATTCGGACAGGAAGTGACTACAGTGTGACCCTCACTGATAAGAAATTCCAACTATAAAACACTTTCCTAGCAGAACATGGCTTCTGAGAGCAAGAAAGAGGTAAAAAAGAAAAAGGGGGGGGGGGGAATTTATCAGTGAGGGTCACACTGTAGTCCCTTCCTGTCTGAGTCAGGACTGAGTCTGCCACTTACATACCTGATATTTAACTCTTTCAGGCAGAGAAAGTAAAAAAGGAACACAGCATAGTTATTTATGTGTTAGGCACTGTACATACACAAGTCTATCTCATTATGTCCAATTTCAGTTCGGGTATCCTTTAAGTCTGTTTGGTATGTTTGAATGCAACCCCCTTTCCTTTTTTTACCCCTTAAATGATATTTAAAAGTGAAATGAATATGGAAGCTGCCATCATTACCCTCTTTGGACCAATTACCTGGAAAGCATGCTGAGCTTTTGACTTCAGGTATCTTAGATGTACACATCTGTTACAAACACGCATCCAATATTATTTGCATCATTTCAACCCAGTGATTCGTAAAGTATAAAGCTACAAACACACTCAGGTAAGGTGGTGCCTTGGGTAATAATCTAGAGTGTGTAAAATAGTCATCCTCTTTCCCCGTTGCCTAATTTAAGGTTGCACATAAAAAAAATACAATAGTATATGGGAAAATGTAAAAGCAAAAAAAACAAGGGGGTTCAGAAGTGTGACACTGGGAGGGAGGCACCCCAAAGGATGTATAAAATTATTAAACTGTTAAAAAGTCAAGAAAAACTGTAACCCAAGACAAGAACTAATAATAGACTAAAATAATGCATTCAACACACAGGACAATGCATTTCATGGGCATCCACCCGCTTCCTCAGGTCAATAGTGTCTCAAGTTAAAGGTAAATAGGCGCTCTGTGTTTTGAATAATTTTTTTAATGTCAATTTTATTAGTCCTTGCCTTGAGGGTAAGTTTTTTTTTTTTCTTGCCTTTTAAAATCATTTTGTTTTCAAAAACGTTGTAGGGCGCCTCCCTGCGAAAATAACTCTATAGGGAATCAAGAATTATTTCGTAAAACAGCAATGACAGCCAACATATTTATCTCACTTTAAGTTCAATTTAAAAGGCTTCTCCGCTGAGTTCTTCAGCTATGGCAGGACAGCAGTGGATTCATTCTTATATTTTGGGTTTGTGTAGCTGCAAATCCCCTCTTAAAACACTGATCCGTTGCCTGAGTCGAGTCTTCCCAAAAAGCTTGACAGAGCTGGACAGAATTCTCCACAGCTAAGGAACATCATTCCAATCTAGGAAGTTTCGGTATCTAGGCAACGGCTCAGTGTCTTCCTGTGAAGATTACATGTAAGGGAAAGGGAATGCATTCAATGAAAGCGCAGATGAGTTTTGGTTTTTGTTTTTTGCTGGAATTTCTGCTGCATTTCCTAATCTGAAGGGCAAATAAAACCTCCCAGCAACCCTCCAAAGCTAAAATATCTCGTAGGCCTGGTGCACACCAAAAACCGCTAGCAGATCCGCAAAATGCTAGCAGATTTTGAAACGCTTTTTCTTATTTTTCTGCAGCGTTTCAGCTAGCGTTTTGCGGTTTTGTGTAGCGGTTTTGGTGTAGTAGATTTCATGTATTGTTACAGTAAAGCTGTTACTGAACAGCTACTGTAACAAAAAACGCCTGGCAAACCGCTCTGAAGTGCCGTTTTTCAGAGCGGTTTGCGGTTTTCCTATACTTAACATTGAGGCAGAAACGCATCCGCAATCCAAAATCTGCAGCAGCCCGGGAGTATGCGTTTCTGCAAAATGCCTCCCGCTCTGGTGTGCACCAGCCCATTGAAATACATTACCCTAGCGGATCCGCACCCGCAAGCAGATCGCAAACCGCAGCGGAAACGCTCCGGTGTGCACTAGGCCTTAGATGATGTAACCTTTTTTTATTTATTATCAATGACTGATGTGACCTTTTAATGGCAACTTACACTGTTATTTTCAGTGCTTGTTTACCAGGAAGTAGTTTTTGATTATACATTGTTTATGCTTCCCGTTCCATGATTCTATGGTTTTTAATGCCAGTAACCTAGGCAATTACACCAACCCTTGAAGTAAAACTCCTTTTCTTGAGAAATGCGCCATATCTTCACCTCAGCTCTATAGATTGCAGGTAGCGATGGTAAACAATACATCAGATTTTGCGGAAGGTGGCGCCAACAGGATAAAATATACAAAAATTTCTAAGGAGGCCGTGGTGGACTTACCTCCCCGAAGCAGACATGAAACTGTCAGTTTTCAAAAAGCTTAATTAACCTTCCTGGAGGTAACCCCAAACATTCAGGGTAAGCCGAGCAGAAGGTTCTCTCAGGCCCTGCTGGGCCGATTTGCTTAATTTTGTTTTTGCTAGCTGCGTCAGCACACCAATCCTCTATCCGTCGCGCCCCCCCCGCCCTTCAAAACCCCGTGCGCTGCCTGTGCCAGGTAGTGCTGAGGGATGGATCGGGACTCCCAATGACATCATCCCGCCATGGCGACGGGGGAAGCCCTCCAGGAAATCCCATTTTTTGAATGGGATTTCCTGATCGCAGGGGGGGGGGGGGGGGGTGGGCTATCATGTAGCGAGCCCTGGGCTTGCTACAGGATTTAAAAACAAAAACACTGCTGCACTGCCTCCTGGCGGAATTCATTAGACCGCCAGGAGGGCTAAATGTATTCACATACTCCAGAAAACAAAGCAACGCATTTTGCAGGTATATTCCCGCTTCCTCAGACAATAACAGAGTATCTAACAGTGCAATGTTGTGACACCGCCGAGCGCCTCTGTTCACCTTCCGTGATACCCGTGTCCACGCCTAGTGTAGGGGTGATATACCCTCATCTTTCCGATCTACAGAGAGCCACATCTTAATCCTGAGTGGGGACAGGTCTTAATCTCCCCACCTGCATTTCCAGCGGTTGCCTAATCGGTAACCCTGGTTTGTGAGTATTGTTTACTTACCTTCATTTCCCTATTTCCAATACATACTACACTATATTGGACTCTCACGTTCTCTTCTTTTTATACATCAGCTTGCTTACCTTCTTTTTGTGTCTATAAAACAGTCACTCCACAGAGATTGCAGAGTGTCTAGGCTGCTCACAAAATATTGTTCCAGGTTCCATTTATCCAAAATATTTTTATAACTTCAACTTTTATAGTAACCCATACCTAACTAAGTATTCTTCCTCAACTATGAGTGATGATAACCTTCCCAACAACCTATATCTAACACTATCTTTCCCCCCAAACTACACCTGACAACCTCCCCACCAGAAGCGTAGCTAAGGAACTGTGAACCCCGATGCAAGTTTTACAATAGGACCCCACAAGCACTCTATACATAACAATTGATACGGCGCACCAAAACCTGCCAATGGCAACTACAGTGTCAGAGGTGCAAGAAGGGGATGGGAAACAGATTGTTAATGATTACCACTATTCAAAGTATCTATAGAAGTGATTATTATGAGCACAGGACCAATAGAGAGCTAATACTGCAGTTGAGGGAGGGCCCTCCAGGGCCCTTTTGGGCCAAGGTCCCCGAAGGGGTCGCAACCTCTGCAACCTTTATTGCTATGCCCCTGCTCCCCACCATACCAAAAGCCCTGTACATGAAGTGGACCTGAAGTAAGAGGTATACGGAGGCTGCCATATTTATTTCCTTTTAATCAATACCAGTTGCCAGGTAGCCTTGCTGGTCTATTTCTCTGCAGTAGTATCTAAATAACACCAGAAACAAGCATGCAGCTAGTCCTTGTCAGATCCGACTTTAAAGTCTGAAACACCTGATCTGCTGCATGCTTGTTCAGGGGCTATGGCTAATAGTATTGATTAAAAGGAAATAAATATGGCAGCCTCCGTATACCTCTTACTTCAGGTCCACTTCATGTACAGGGCTTTTGGTATGGTGGGGAGCAGGGGCGTAGCAATAAAGGTTGCGACCGCTTCGGGGACCTTGGCCCAAAAGGGCCCCGGAGGGCCCTCCCTCAACTGCAGTATTAGCTCTCTATTGGTCCCGTGCTCATAATAATCACTTCTATAGATACTTTGAATAGTGGTAATCAAAATTGGACGTGTGTATGCTCCGTTACGTTCAATACCTTGGTTTTTCTCTTGTAGCAAAAACTTGGACATGTAAACAAGCTTTGTCATATTTGCTGCCTGCTGACCTGACAACCTCCCCATGCTTCTTTCTTGAACCCTTCCGATGCTTCACAACCTGTGTGAAAAAGCAAATCTGTGATTTAACTCACATCTGTGATCGTCTCACTAGGACCGATTGGGCAACAAGATGACGGGAGCACTGACAGACTTGATGTGCAGATAACCGATTTGTAAGATAACATATGGTAGTTATGTTGACACACACTGCTTTGGACAGCAGAAGTTGGGTTTACAGAGAGCGGGGGAAGTGGTCAGAGCAGGAGGGAGTGGCCACAGCATTATAACCAGCAAACACCCGCAACATTCCTGAAATGTGCATGGCTGTACTTTACAAGAAACATATTTGGTGTGACCTGTATTATATGTCTGTATATACTGTAACTGTACAATGCTTGTTAGGGTTACCAGATGTGGATGAAGCTCTGCGACTTCTTACAGAAATGCTGTTATTTTCTTCTTGTACGTGATTTTTGTAATTCTTATTCTTGGAATAAAAGTATCCATGGTGTAGCTGAGACCCAGCTTGCTGTGTTATTGCATGTACTGAATATGTTATATATAGTTTATATGTATTGTTCCATATACAGTAACTACACCATTAGGGTTGCCAGGTCGGCTGATGGAGAAAACCGGACAGGGGGTGGAGTTAGGGGCGGAGTCAGAAGCGCACTTTTATGTAGAGTGGGGCTAAGCAATGGGCTTTTTTAAAAAAAAAATGTATAGTATTTATATCGCACTGACATCTTCTGCAGCACATTACAGAGTACATAGCCATGTCACTAACTGTCCTCACCAGTAGCACTGGTCCAGTGCACAAAAGAGACAGCTTTTCCCCAGTAAATGCACAAAAGAGACAGCTTTTCCCCAGTAAATGCACAAAAGAGACAGCTTTTCCCCAGTAAATGCACAAAAGAGACAGCTTTTCCCCAGTAAATGCACAAAAGAGACAGCTTTTCCCCAGTAAATGCACAAAAGAGACAGCTTTTCCCCAGTAAATGCACAAAAGAGACAGCTTTTCCCCAGTAAATGCACAAAAGAGACAGCTTTTCCCCAGTAAATGCACAAAAGAGACAGCTTTTCCCCAGTAAATGCACAAAAGAGACAGCTTTTCCCCAGTAAATGCACAAAAGAGACAGCTTTTCCCCAGTAAATGCACAAAAGAGACAGCTTTTCCCCAGTAAATGCACAAAAGAGACAGCTTTTCACCACTAAATGCACATAATGACAAACAGCCAGTGTTCCCAGAATAGGTAGCCAGGGGCTATATGTGCCCAGAATAGGTAGCCAGGGGCTATATGTGCCCAGAATAGGTAGCCAGGGGCTATATGTGCCCGGAATAGGTAGCCAGGGGCTATATGTGCCCGGAATAGGTAGCCAGGGGCTATATGTGCCCGGAATAGGTAGCCAGGGGCTATATGTGCCCGGAATAGGTAGCCAGGGGCTATATGTGCCCGGAATAGGTAGCCAGGGGCTATATGTGCCCGGAATAGGTAGCCAGGGGCTATATGTGCCCGGAATAGGTAGCCAGGGGCTATATGTGCCCGGAATAGGTAGCCAGGGGCTATATGTGCCCGGAATAGGTAGCCAGGGGCTATATGTGCCCGGAATAGGTAGCCAGGGGCTATATGTGCCCGGAATAGGTAGCCAGGGGCTATATGTGCCCGGAATAGGTAGCCAGGGGCTATATGTGCCCGGAATAGGTAGCCAGGGGCTATATGTGCCCGGAATAGGTAGCCAGGTGCCCCCCGCAGGAGGAGAACAGTGCAGCAGAGAGAGAGCTGGGAGCAGCGGTGGAGAAGGGGGGCAATCTTCCCCCCCCCCCCTTACCTTAGGGTGCTCTCTCCCCCGCTGTCTCCTCCAATATGATGTGCAGGCTGGCGGGTGGCTGTGGGCGGAACTTACCTCTGTGTCGCAGAAGTTCTGTGCCGGAAGTTCGGGTCCCGCAGCCGCTGAGATTCGACTCAAAAAAGATCCGGATCAAAGATTCGAATCATTCATGAGCCGGACAACACTATTCAGACTGATTAGTGTTGTCCGGGTCATGAATGATTCGGATCTTTGATCCGGATCTTTTTTGAGTCGAATCTCAGCGGCTGCGGGACCCGAACTTCCGGCGCTGGAGCGACACAGAGGTAAGTTCCGCCTGCAGCCACTCGCCAGCCTGCACATCATCCTGGAGGAGACAGCGGGGGAGAGAGAGCACCCTAAGGTGAGGGAAGGGGGGGGGGGGGAGATTGCCCCCCTTCTCCACCGCTGCTCCCAGCTCTCTCTCTGCTGCGCTGTTCTCCTCCTGCGGGCAGGGGGGGGGGGGGGGGGGGCTCTAAACCGGACAACTTAATTGTCCGGTTTAGCATGCCTTTTTGCACCGGACACAGCGCACAAAAACCGGACTGTCCGGTGTAAAACCGGACACCTGGCAACCCTATACACCATACATTTTAAACTCTGGCCCCCGGGTGGTTTTCCCACTTTGCATTATGTTTGGCCCACTCTCACCTTAATGAGAACTCCTCAGGGGTGGAGTCACAAAGCACAAGAGGCAGAACCACAACTTCAGTCTTTCCATGGCAAAAGCTCCAGAAAAGAGCTGGTTGCCATGGCACTGGCTGAAAAGGCGGAGCTTGCCAATCATGAACTATATGAAGTGACTATTGCAACCTAACATTAAATTCTCTAGAGTGCAAGAAGAATTCAAAAGAATGAGCATAATACTGAATATTTTCATAGTTCTTACTTCCAGTTTAATCAGGCAAAAAAGAAGGCGTGAGAAGGAACAAGGAAAAAAAAATATGGTCACAGCACAATAAATAATGGAAAAACATGTTTCACAGCACCCTAGTAGAAATAATTAAGGCAGCATCACTGTAAAAACTGGTCCAGCTTTTTCTGGATGTTCTCAAAAGAGTGTCTTCCCATGTAATCAATATGGCCGGCCTCCCAATTCTTGCGTTCCTCTTCCATCCTCAGCGCCTCCTCTGCCTCGCGGATGGACAGCTCAGAGACTGATTTGGAAAGATGGGCCTGAGGGATACAAAAGACAGAGGTAACCAATCTGATGCTTCATACTAACTCCGCCCAGGAGGACCTTACTAAGATAAAAGACCAACTCAGTAAGCCTTTCAAACTGGAGCTTCTTGAAGACCATAAGTGATCCTTCAAATCTACTGTAGATTGGTTATAAACTACTTGATATAAAGTGGTAAAAATTTGGAGCCCATGTCTGGGTCATGAATTGGCAATTGTGTTGTATGTTCATTTTGTAACAAATTCGGAAAAATAAAATTCTCCGGTAGAAGGGGTTTGCACTCTTCTGGATCCCAACAACTAAAGCCTCACACATGCATACAAAGAGCGTCACCTGGTAGGGACCTGAGGAAGGGCTACACCCGAAACATGTGTGCTCTGCATACTCTAACTGTAGGAGTGCAATACAGCTTACTTGAAGAAGCAACCTTGTGTGCCTTCTCCGTTCTTTCTACTGGTCTGGTGTATAGCAGGAGTGGTGTACCTGCAGGAGTCTTGCACCGGCTTCCAGGTCTGGAGTCATAGACCTGTCTAGAGGTGGTCTTAGTGTGTCTACAGATATGGGTTTGGGTCCTGATGGTGTGCAGAAGTGTTGCTAACCTCTAGGCTAGTGATGTGTTTGTTGCTATGGAAGGGGGTAAGGCACAAAACACGGCGTATGACGGAGTGTCTTCTGATGGTTAGGGTTAATGGGATAAACAATGAGCTGGGGGGGGGGGGGGGGGGGGAAGATTGTGTGTGTCAGATAAAGACCTGCCATGCCAGGAAGTAGACAATACACAAGTGTATGTACAATTTGCAAAGCAAATCTGAGCAGCAACTAAAAACGGACTGATTTCAGCAGGACCTACACAGCAGAAAAAAAATGCTGAAAAAAAATAAGGATTATTTGAAATTATTGCAGAATGAATTAACAGATATAATGAAGACATGCAATACTACACGGTAACCCCCAAAATAAAACATGGTCATTCCTACATACATTTCTGTATGTTCAGCCTAAATTTGGGCTATTTAAATGAAAAAATTGAATGATGCTCATATTGGGTGGTATTACCTCCTGAGTTTCCAGATGCTGCTGGTAGTTTTTGGGGTCCCACAGTTCTCCACCCCTGGTCCTCTAATTATTCTAATGGATCCATCAGTGGAATACTTTTCCAGAAGTTCCCCTAAGAGGCGCCTCACAGTTCAGAACAGTGCAGGCCTGAGTCTCGAACTACGCAAGCACCATGAAAGTAAGCGATTGTCCATGAGTGCTTAAGTTTACTGCGCATGCGCAATTCAGAATTGTTCCGTGCCGCTCAGAGGAAGTTCACGGAGGTTGCAGAGATAAGATTGACTACAGAGAATGGGATGTAAGAATATTACAGTTAGACTTACCGGTAACTGTATTTCTAGACGTCATACGGGACACTGGAGATGTGGCTCCGCCCATCCAATCAGTGGAAACCACCTGAAAGAGTAAAAAGAGTATTAATAGCCCCCACCCTCCCCTGGCTCCTCAGTGTAATGCAAGTAACTTCCAACTAAAACACAGAGAAGAGGAGAGGAAATAAGACACCTCAAAAGAAGTGTAACCCATAAACCCCCAATCCAATAGCCGTAAGAGAGTGCGACAGGAATAGAGGTGGGTTGGTGTCCCGTATGACGTCTAGAAATACAGTTACCGGTAAGTCTAACTGTAATATTCTCTAGCCGTCATACGGGACACTGGAGATGATAAACAAGTAGTCTGAAAAGACATAACTAGGGAGGGCCACAACCCTGGAGCACTACTCTGCCAAAACAACACCGTACTATGCATAGGTCCACAGAACCTTATGGGCAGTAAATTCCCATGCAGAACAGTTCTGCCACACAACCGCACTGGCCCTCAGAGCAGGATTGTCAACTCTGCTCTCCCTCTCTACAAGATTTTCAATCTCCACAGCCAGCATAGATAAAGTGCCGGCCTGTATATCAGACCAATTCGAAACAGGTTTGCAGACCAATTCGAAAGAGGCTCAAAGTTAAAATCATAATCGAAAGACTGAAAGTCATAATCGAAAGACTGAAAGTCATAATCGAAAGACTGAAAGTCATAATCGAAAGACTGAAAGTCATAATCGAAAGACTGAAAGTCATAATCAAAAGACTGAAAGTCATAATCAAAAGACTGAAAGTCATAATCAAAAGACTGAAAGTCAAAATCGAAAGACTGAAAGTCAAAATCGAAAGACTGAAAGTCAAAATCGAAAGACTGAAAGTCAAAATCGAAAGACAAAGTCAAAATCGAAACAGACTAGAAGTCAAAATCGAAACAGATTGAAAGTCATAATCGAAAGACTGAAAGTCAAAATCGAAACAGACTCGAAGTCACAATCGAAAGACTCGAAGTCATAATCGAAAGACTGAAAGTCAAAATCGAAAGACTGAAAGTCAAAATCGAAACAGACTAGAAGTCAAAATCGAAACAGACTGAAAGTCATAATCGAAAGACTGAAAGTCAAAATCGAAACAGACTCGAAGTCACAATCGAAAGACTCGAAGTCAAAATCGAAAGACTGAAAGTCATAATCGAAAGACTGAAAGTCAAAATCGAAAGACTGAAAGTCATAATCGAAAGACTGAAAGTCATAATCGAAAGACTGAAAGTCATAATCGAAACAGACTAGAAGTTAAAATCGAAACAGACTGAAAGTCATAATCGAAAGACTGTAAGTCAAAAACGAAAGACTGAAAGTCATAATCGAAAGACTGAAAGTCAAAATCGAAACAGACTCGAAGTCATAATCGAAAGACTCGAAGTCATAATCGAAAGACTCGAAGTCATAATCGAAAGACTCGAAGTCATAATCGAAAGACTCGAAGTCATAATCGAAAGACTCGAAGTCATAATCGAAAGACTCGAAGTCATAATCGAAAGACTCGAAGTCATAATCGAAAGACTCGAAGTCATAATCGAAAGACTCGAAGTCATAATCGAAAGACTCGAAGTCATAATCGAAAGACTCGAAGTCATAATCGAAAGACTCGAAGTCATAATCGAAAGACTCGAAGTCATAATCGAAAGACTCGAAGTCATAATCGAAAGACTCGAAGTCATAATCGAAAGACTCGAAGTCATAATCGAAAGACTCGAAGTCATAATCGAAAGACTCGAAGTCATAATCGAAAGACTCGAAGTCATAATCGAAAGACTCGAAGTCATAATCGAAAGACTCGAAGTCATAATCGAAAGACTCGAAGTCATAATCGAAAGACTCGAAGTCATAATCGAAAGACTCGAAGTCATAATCGAAAGACTCGAAGTCATAATCGAAAGACTCGAAGTCATAATCGAAAGACTCGAAGTCATAATCGAAAGACTCGAAGTCATAATCGAAAGACTCGAAGTCATAATCGAAAGACTCGAAGTCATAATCGAAAGACTCGAAGTCATAATCGAAAGACTCGAAGTCATAATCGAAAGACTCGAAGTCATAATCGAAAGACTCGAAGTCATAATCGAAAGACTCGAAGTCATAATCGAAAGACTCGAAGTCATAATCGAAAGACTCGAAGTCATAATCGAAAGACTCGAAGTCATAATCGAAAGACTCGAAGTCATAATCGAAAGACTCGAAGTCATAATCGAAAGACTCGAAGTCATAATCGAAAGACTCGAAGTCATAATCGAAAGACTCGAAGTCATAATCGAAAGACTGAAAGTCAAAATCGAAAGACTGAAAGTCAAAATCGAAAGACTGAAAGTCATAACCGAAACAGACTAGAAGTCAAAATCGAAACAGACAAAGTCAAAATCGAAACAGACTGAAAGTCAAAATCGAAACAGACTGAAAGTCAAAATCGAAACAGACTGAAAGTCAAAATCGAAAGACTGAAAGTCATAATCGAAAGACTGAAAGTCATAATCGAAAGACTCGAAGTCATAATCGAAAGACTCGAAGTCATAATCGAAAGACTCGAAGTCATAATCGAAAGACTGAAAGTCAAAATCGAAACAGACTGAAAGTCAAAATCGAAACAGACTGAAAGTCAAAATCGAAACAGACTGAAAGTCAAAATCGAAACAGACTGAAAGTCAAAATCGAAACAGACTGAAAGTCAAAATCGAAACAGACTGAAAGTCAAAATCGAAAGACTCGAAGTCATAATCAAAAGACTCGAAGTCATAATCGAAAGACTCGAAGTCATAATCGAAAGACTCGAAGTCATAATCGAAAGACTCGAAGTCATAATCGAAAGACTCGAAGTCATAATCAAAAGACTCGAAGTCATAATCAAAAGACTCGAAACAAGGGACTCCCTGAAAACTAACCAGAGATTCATTTCTTGAAAGTTTCCATTACTCCTTAATTGTCAATCACCATCGCTTCAGTGCAGGTTTGACAAATCATCATGTTCTAATATTGGGGAAGCCAATTGCTGCCCCACCTGCTGCTTAACATTCACAGTTAGATCACATGGACACAGAGGATAGGTGAAAAGAAAAAAATATATACAGGGAAAATCACTCTCTAATACTAAACATATGAGTGCACATCCCTGTAAAATGTTAGTTTCTGCATCTAGCATAGGAAACAAATGATTCCTTAAAACTGCTCAGGGCTTTCCTTACTCATCTCGTTATAATACTGGGGAAGCTTAATGTTGCAATAGCAAATTTTCGTTTTTGGCTTCTCCAAACATTATCCTATACCTCCCCCGCTTTTACTTTCAGCTTGCTATGATATAGATAGCGGGAAAGGATAAAACACAGGTGAAATCACACTCTAAACTGCATAATATGAGTGTATATCCCTGCAAAAAAGCGCTATCAGTGCACACACACTCATCTGCTGGAACAGACAAGGAAGCCTCATGCCTGTTATCCCATCTCTCCAGCATGGTCAATGCACTCACCTCTGCTGCTGGAACAGACTGGGAAGCCTCTTGCTGTGATCCCATCTTTCCAGCCTGGTTAATGCACTTACCTCTGCTGCTGGAAAAGACTGGGAAGCCTCTTGCCTGTGATCCATCTCTCCAGTATGGTCAATGCAGTCACCTCTGCTGCTGGAACAGACTGGGAAGCCTCTTGCCTGTGATCCCATCTTTCCAGCATGGGGGAGAACAACAGGAGCAGTTCCATTTCTTATGCTGCCTAGTTCTCCTATATTAGACTCCCCCACCAGCGCCAGCTTCCCAACCATCGCTTGTGGCCCAGGGATTTCCTGCATGCGCAGTGCTGCCATGCCAAGCAGCTGGGGGAGAGTCCCACGATCCTTGCCCGCACAAATGCATACGGAGGGCAGAGGGATCGACATCCGAACACCGCGTTTCGGCAGAAAACCGGGTGCATAAAGAGACGCCACTTAGCGCTCACAACGATCACCCAACACCCGGTCTCTCTTGGCCTCACCACCTAGTGAAGCTAAAAAATAATAAAAACTAAGGGAGCTACTCCTCTTCGGTGTTTCCGGGACGGAAACCAAATTAAACTGAGGAGCCAGGGGAGGGTGGGGGCTATTAATACTCTTTTTACTCTTTCAGGTGGTTTCCACTGATTGGATGGGCGGAGCCACATCTCCAGTGTCCCGTATATGACGGCTA